>NC_088385.1:66642500-66885000 GCF_037993035.2 Macaca fascicularis | reverse complement strand
CATTGATATAATTGTATTTATTTTATTGCTAGCTATTTTCTATTTGTAATAGGATTTTTTTCTTTATATTTTGCTTTGTTTTGAGTGATTGAGACTTTTTATAATCTTAACTTACCTATTGACCTAATATTTATATACTTCAAAAATTAGTGGTTATCTATAGTTTTAATATACATTTTAATTAACATGAGACCATCTTTAATTTACTATATTTACCTCACCTCCCTGTGGAATGGTGTTCACATAGTTTATCTTTTTCTAGCCTTTTATTTTTAATCTACATATATCTTTATAGTTAAGACACATATATTCACTGCTTCTCATGTGTATTTCCAATTATGAAAATATACTCCCAATTCCTTGCTCTCATTCTATGTTCTACTATCCTCATATTATCTTCTGCTTATACATGCTAAAAATGTAAAATATATGCAATAATTTCTTAGAAAATGAGTAATCTTTAGAGAAATTAAAAATTAGAAAAAAATATATTTTACCTTCACTTATTTCATCTAATGTTACAGTGTTCTTCTCAACTTCCTCCCTAATATTCTTCTGAGCTCCAAACTTATTCCTGCTCTCCTTCAAATAGTGTAGAGTTTTTTTTTCCCACCTTTCCTCTTCCCCTAAATGCAATGAAGTTTCACCAGTGCCCTAAGTGCAGTGCAACTGTCTTTTTTTTTTTTTTTTTTTCTTTTACCACAAATTAAGGCTTTTATTCTGTAGGGGTGAGAGGAGAAAAGGGTCTAGTAGAGTTTTCTGCTTCTTTCACAGTTGCTGTTGTTGCTCATTTCTAGTTCAGAACAACAATAGAGACATTTTTAGAACTCTTTTGAAATTTTCTGTGAATAATTGATAGAGCTTACTGGGAGAAAATAGTTCATACTTGTTGTCTTTTTATGGCACTAAATTTCCCCATCTCTCCCCAGTGCACACTCAGCTGGCCTTTACCAGTTCACCAATCACACCAGCTGAACACCTATTATCAATGCCCACATGCACCTTGCCCAAGTAAGTGCATATTCGCATCTTATCTGTATTTTCAGGAGCCTACCTCTTCTTAGGTTACAGTGTTAATTGCCCTATAACCTTTACACTTTAATGGGTTCAAGAAAAGTCATGAAATTGAGGTTTTGAGGTTGTATTCAGCTATTTCAAGCTCTTTATATCCGAGAGTGGCACCAAAATATTATTTTTGAAGCAAAATTTACTCATATGGATTTTACTAACAATTCTCCTTATTAACATTGACTGTTAAATACTTCGACCTCCTTTTTGACTTCTATCACACAGATAGATATGAATAAATATATAATCTACCTTCTGGCTTGCCTCTGCTCTTCTTGCAAATAATGAAGAAAATTCTACTTTTTAGGAGTGCTTTTTGAAAGAATAGTAAATGACTACAAAGAATTACTTTGAGAAGCTACTTGAGATGAGTGTTCTTGTTATCAATAAGGATAGGTAACTTTACTGCCATGTAGGATGGGGAATAATTGTTCTCAGAAGAATAGAGGAAGAAAAGAGAAGGAATATCAAAAAATGAGATAAAAGTAGGAAGTAAGAGAATTGTCAAGAAGTAATAAGTTCCAAGGTGTTAACTCATGACCCCAGACTTATAAATCCTCGTATTAGTGGTTTTAGGTTATACAGAAACTTGTAAGCAACTGATTTCACATCAATAATGACATTAAATAAGGAGAAACTGAAGTTAAGGAGGCAAAAAAATAAACAAAGGTGGATTGATGAGCAAATGAGTCCAATAGTAATTCAGACATTCTCAGAAGGAGTTTAAATCTTTTAGGCAATAGAATTGAGTTTTTAAGCTAAATTTACCTATATTTCCAAATAATAAAAGGCCACAGCTGACATCAAGGTTAATGACCCAGCAATCAATTAATTAGAAGTTATATGAAATAGACAACAACCACTCACGCTAGCTTCCTAACTACAATTAGTTCTGAAGAATATAGATGAGTCAACACAAATAGAAATCTGGCTGACTATGGAGTCAGTTTCCAAGAGACTAAATGAATTCTCAAATAGAAATTATAAGCTATTGTCATCAACTGATTGAAAAATCTTTATTTGGTAAGTACCAACTAAAAACACAAAGAAAAAAATAAATTATTGTGCTCCAACAAGAATTTAGGCCTTCTTTAGCAGCTTTAGTCAAACATTAGATGTCCAGTTCTTGATTTCTTGACTGGTATTTCCCAATACATGTTCTAGTAAGCCCTGATTCCTCCAGAAATATACAGTTACTATGTGGGAAAAAAGAGAGAAGATAGTGTCTGATGTTTAAATGAAATCGGAAAATATTAAATTAATACAGCCAAATGAGTTTCCTGCAAATCTTCCTAAAACATTCAAAAGTTAATGTGCATTTTAGCTATTTAATAAAAGGATATAACACATAATGTTGCAAAATAATTTAACCGAGAAAGCTTTTTTCATGAATGACCTCACTGGATTAACTTCTGAGATATATAATTAGATAAATGCATTTCTAAACCTATCTGCTGTCTTTGCCAGATAGGTCAACTAAATGCTTTTCTTTCCCCTTTCTAACTTCTTGCACCCAGGAACCAGCCTGTTCCATACTCCTTTGATACCTCAACAAAATGTAATCTGAATAATAGAATATACATTTGACATTTTTCTGATACTGGGTACATTTCATTTTCTAACTATGATTAATTAAGTTAGAGAGCCCTTTATGTGCACAACCTTTAATGTATCCCTCTAAACTAAATTGCTGAATTTGCATGTAATGATCCAAAAATAATATATGTTTTTGTTGGGGTTATTTTTGAGTTCTAAAATGTCTTAATAATCATAGGATTTGGGGGTACTGGGATTTACCTATTTCACTCTCTTATTTATTTTGGTTAAGATTTACATTTGCTGCATACAATAGAGATCTGAATAAGAAAGGTTTTAAACTGGATAGAAATTTGGCTCTCTGTCCTGTAAAAGTCTGGCAGCTCAGCTCTAAAATGTATGAAGAATCTAGATTCTCTCTGGTTGCTCTGCCATCTTTAGGATATTAATCTTGCCAGATGATCCCCTTCATTTCGTCATTTCAGCTAATGGGAAGGAAAACAAGAGAGTAATGGAGGTGTAATTAATACCTCTATATTGCAACAATGAGGCCAAGTTAATTTCATTTTAGTTATAGAGCAGTGATGATCAATAGAAATAGAATAGACTAGATTGGAGACATATTGACTAAATTGGAGATATAGCCTTTATTAACTCTTTGTAGGACCTATCTCCAAATACTGTCACATGGGGGATTAGGACTTCAATGTGTGAAGTGGGGAGTAAGGGATAAGGGGACACAGTTCAATCAGTAACAATTGAACGGTTGTACAATGCCACTTGTACAACTTAAAACATTCTAGTTGCCACATTATTTAAATAGAAATCAATAGGATTAGTTTAGTAATATTTTATTTGATCTAAATCATCTAAAATGTTATTAATTTCATATCGATACCAAAATGTTAATAAAATATTTTACATTTTTATACTAAGTCTCTAAAATGGTGTGTGTTTCACACTTGTAGCATGTCTCAAGGTAGACTAAATTTTTATTGAAAATAATTGAATTATGTTTAGATTTTATAAAATTGGCAATTGAAAAAGTAGATGTACCTATCCAAGTCTTTCTAAACATAGTTAAATAATTTTCAAAACTGAATTTAATATCAATTTCTAAGCATTCAAATTCAATAAAATTTTAAATTCAGTTTATTAGTCTTGTCACACTTCAAATCTCAAAGTACTCAGTGTCTTCTCTATTGGATGATATGGTTGTGAACCACTAATTAGCAGGAAATTCTGTGCTGTGTTCACCATGTTTGAATATGTATATTAACCGTATATACTAATCCTTTTTGATTTAATTTCACAATAAAGAAGTTGATCAGAAGTTAGAGCTTGGTTACAGTTAGATTCAAGTTGTTCTGGAAATTTAGATTTATTCTTGTCACCCATTTAACCAGGTGCTCTGTTAAAGATACATATTTCTGTTACTACATATTGAATCGAGAATAGATATTAAAGGGTAATTCGCAGTTGCTATACAGTGTATGTCTTGAGGCATCCAAACGTGCATATAAGCTACCTTCCATGCAGTGTTATATCCTGTTCCTGAGTTTAGCTCAAAGTTAAGGTTTTCGGAGAATTACAAAGGTTTTTTTCAAAAGGCCCCATGGCTCTTGATAGTCCATCCACCTGCAAACTAAACCTGTAAAAAGCAGCTTATTTTCCCTCTTTGCCACCAGTATTGAATAATGGAAAAGGAATAGAATAACTGCATTTAAAAAAAAAATTCTGAAGTGATAAATGTGAAACATAAGTATTTCATTTGTTTTTTGCAATTACTCAATTTCGCAGACTGGATTTGTATAGGAGTTTCAGCCTTTACAATGCAGTAACTTTCTTGTATAGTCCCTTTGGAAGCCCTTGGTTTGGGTTCATTAGAAATACTCCCTAGCCCAATATTCTTCTCCACGGCCCCTGGCCTGTCCCTCTATGTGGTGCTTCCTTATCCAGTTTTTCATGGGACCCTACCTGAAGGGATCATTGGAAGTCATGCCTTTACTTGGAGCTGTAGGAATAGTTTTACAAGTGCAGATTTGGATTTCAGTATTAGGACACATAATTAAAAAAAAAAAAAATGTGTAAGTTGGTAGAGCTGTCTTATTTATTTGACAATATTATAGCCTCAAAATTTAGATGATTTCAATTCTATTTGTTTTCGTTTAGCTGCCTTTAGAAGTAACCACAGTGATCTCTACAGGAAGAAACTTTATTCCTAAAAGATGTATTATTCTATTTTCCAGCCTGTCTAGGATGATTAACCCCACCTCCAAAATTTAATATACGATCCTTTTGAGATCATCTTAAAATAATAAGCTCAAATGAGATGTTAACAATTTCAGCCACATCTTTAATTCTGGGCTGCTTCCTGTGTAGCCCAGAATTAAAGGCTGTGTCTTCACCCAGGCTTTCCTCTGTGC
The DNA here is from genome assembly GCF_037993035.2 of Macaca fascicularis. Lineage (NCBI taxonomy): Eukaryota > Metazoa > Chordata > Mammalia > Primates > Cercopithecidae > Macaca > Macaca fascicularis. Next base: position 66,879,970 of record NC_088385.1, on the reverse strand, counting down.
ACAATCAGAGGCAGGGTGGGGTGGAGAGAGAGAGCTGGTGGCTCCTCTTCTAATAAAAATAGTCTTATCAAGTTTAAGCCCCACCTTATGGTCTCGCTTAACCTTTGTTACCTCTTCATAAGTCCTGTCTCCAAATACTGTCACACGGGGGATTAGGACTTCAATGTGTGAAGCGGGGAGTGAGGGATAAGGGTACACAGTGCAGTCAGTAACAGATTATAACAGAAAAACAAAATAACATGGCTAAAATAAGATAGAGCTTTATAGTCCTCTAGCATAACGTGTGTTTGCAAAATAATTATTGATTCAAATTTATTTCCCTTAGTCTTCCAACAGCTATAGAATATATTGACTAGACTGGAGATATAGCAAGATTCTATCTGTATTTCACCCAGCATGAAGGGAAGAGGAAGGGGCCAGAACAATAGTTGCCTTTACACATTCTACCCAGAATTTCATACATTAGGTTTGATCATGTTTCATTGGCCAAGGCTGATCTATTTAAAGTTGGAAGAAATATTTTTTTTTCTCTAAACTTATCTAGTATGAAAAGTTAAAATAAAGTTTACTATAAACTAGTTTGTATACAGTTTAGTATAAAATAAAGTCTAGCATAAAGTGTAAGCACAGGGGCCGGGCGCGGTGGCTCAAGCCTGTAATCCCAGCACTTTGGGAGGCCGAGACGGGTGGATCACGAGGTCAGGAGATCGAGACCATCCTGGCTAACACCGTGAAACCCCGTCTCTACTAAAAATACAAAAAAACTAGCCGGGCGAGGTGGCGGGCGCCTGTAGTCCCAGCTACTCCGGAGGCTGAGGCAGGAGAATGGCAGAAACCCGGGAGGCGGAGCTTGCAGTGAGCTGAGATCCAGCCACTGTACTCCAGCCCGGGCTACAGAGCAAGACTCCGTCTCAAAAAAAAAAAAAAAAAAGTGTAAGCACAGAATAAAAAAATGTGTAAGAAAAAAAGCAATAGTGTCTTCCTGGTTAAATAGCATGAACTAAAAGAGTTCCAAGCTTTGCATTATCACTATCTGTGAAGATATAGAATAATGGGAACATTATTTTAGATTTTACAAACTATGTGAAAAAGAATACCATGAACTAATATTCACATCAAACTTCTATCAACTGTAACATCAGTTGAGAAAGATGGTGATTCACATTCCAGGACATGGTAGCATATGTTCCACCTTCTACTGGGAATCATGGCTGTATCCTTAATGTAGTTCCTGTTCTAGCTGAGACTCAGGCAATAGACCAGAGCCCATTAGTAAGTGCTAAGGAGAAAGGGCAAGAAAGGGAATTGATGTGTGTGTGTGTATGTGTGTGCGTGCGTGTGTGTTTTACTATTTTTGCTTTCCAGCCTCAAAATATCACTGCTGTCTTTGTCACTTATTTTCTATTTGTCCTTGACATTTTATGCCTTTTAAAATCTGTTTATTTACATTTCACTAGAGTTTTAGGAAAGACTGGAAGTGAATACATGTTCAGTCCTACATGTTAATATCAGTTTGTAGTGAATTCAGGAAAAAAATTATTTTGATAGAGAAGATAAACACACTTATCCCTTGGAACTGAATATTACATGACTAGCAGCCAACTTTTGCATTGACCATTAGTTTTCAATGCTTTTCTTTCAAATTAAAAGGAAAAGGCAAGAATGCACAAGAATAAACACAAATAGGGTATCTAAACAATTAGAAAACCTGTTCAAAAAACGAAATAGGGAATCCAATGTATGTAAAATAAGCTATGTAGCATCTGTTCTAATTTCCTCTCTTTGGCAACACTAGAAACAGAGTAATTTACAGCAGGGCTTAGGAATTAGCATACTGAATAAACAAAAATTGTGTTGAGGAAACCAGTGGAATCATGTGAAAAAACTATTTGCTCGAACAAGTAGTCATTATAAGAAAAAATAAACGATGGGAATGGAAGTGCATGAAAATAAATGTGCGTTACTTGACTTCTTACAGATTTTAGACAACCCACACATTGAGAAACAGAAAATATGTTATTTGAGAATACAAGGAACACAGCAGTGACTGAAATGAACTTTATTGGATAGATTGAAATGGGCATATGTTTTGTTCTATGTGATCATTTTCCTAGAAGTAAAAATACCTTTAATAAAATTGGAACAAAATAATTATAGCTGGAATATTAGATTCCCTATAAACAGAGAAGAAAATTTATTTGAAAAATAATTGATGTGAGCTGTTAGGTTTCCCAGATCAAAACTGGTGAAGCTAATGGAATCTGTTGTGTTTACAATACAGAAAACATGTTTTTTTGGAATACCCTTCCTGTAGACCAGTTGATTGTCAAACAGATTATCCACTCAATCTTAACCAAATCCTCCAAAGAATCAGCAGAAACTTTGTTCTGCAAAAGAAGCTGCAAGCCAAATAAAAGACAGCTTCCAAATGCATTTGCTCGCCACAGATAAAATTTATGTTTTTCATTTTGCTTAGCAAGCAGTTGTGCTGAGAATTTTATCTTGAGAATTTCGGCGGCAATTAAACATTGCTGTAATTTAGGATGAGCCAAGCATGTATAAGAATGAGAGAACAGAAATCTGTCTTTCTTGACCCATCAAGGCATTTATCAAAAATCTAGTTAAAAGATGTATTCTTTGAGTTCTTTGCTACAATTCAGCATCTTAAAAATCAATACAGAAGATTTTATTTTCAATTAATAAACTTTTATCTGTTAAGGAACTAGATGTTCTTGATTTCTCTAGCACATTTTAAAGGATTTTACAAATATATGCAACTTTCTGTATTTACATAACAATACATTAAATAAATTGCCAGCTAATACTTTTGTATACATATGATAACTGATAGATTTATAAATCATCATATTAGGCAAATAGTAAATGCTCAATAAATGCTCCGTTGCTTTTATTGTTCACACTTTCTTCCAGTCATTTTTCATATGAGGTATCTGACAAGGAAATATGTACTGCTTCCATTTTAACATCAATATTTATGTATTTTAAGGGACATAGGGAAATATTGTCTGAATGAAAATAACATCACCAAGAACAAATTGTTTCCCATTTCTTGCAGTTCATCTATCAATATAATGATTTTTTTAAGTGTGGAGAGAAATAGTAGTCCATAACATAAAACAACAAAAACAATTGAAAGGATATTGTATAAAGGAAATCTAAGCTGTTTCATTTGTTTCATCTGATTTTTATATAGCTAATTCTCATGACACTAATAATAATGTTAAACAAGTGTACATTTTACCTAGAAGATGTGCGAAAGCAATTATTAGCAATACATGTCATCAACATTCTCTTACTTTGTATTTTTGACACATTTTATATGGGAATAAAGGCAAAATAATAAAGCCAAAATCATAAGGAAAATGCCTATAATAAATTCTGAAAAGAAGACACTAGATGATAAAATTGTAGGACTTAGTTCTTCAAGGGCAGCTTTCACAGGAAGATTCCAAAAGTTATTCATAAAACTCTGTAAGCTCTCAAGCTTTTAAAGGTTCTGAGGCAATGTTTTCAACAAAATGTTTGTTCAGAGAGAATTAATGCCACTGGTCATTATATAATATCCTGGCCTGTGGAGAAGAGTGTGGAATAGCTCACTGCAAAATCTGTCAAAATATGATGAAATACTTTAAATTCCACCAAGTCAAGAATCACACAGGCCCTTTTCTGTTATGTACACACTATGATGACAAAAGATATAAAATAGTTATACAAGGAGTAAAATGTAAGGAAGTGAGCACAATTACACTGGTGGTTAGAATGTAAATCCATAACGATTTTTTCAAAGAAGCTTTTGAAGGGCCTAACAGATTTTAATACTGTATGTATTTGACAGGAAAATTCTACATCTAAAAATCTAAACCTAAGAAATACACCAGTTCACAAAGGTTCTAAAGAAAGTTCATTGCAGATTTTTTTTTTTTTGCAATTGCAAATCTCTTGTTGATCAGGAGATGAAAAACTGCATAATATATGATACATCAACACTGCAGCCATTAAGAAAAAGTTTACAAATATGGAAATATTACCTCAATCTAGTAACGGAAATACACAAATTGCCATAGTGTATTTGTCCTATGATCTCATGTAAATAAAGGAAACCTAAGTGTGCCACCTCAAAATATACTTCTCTGGCATATTTTGAGATGGCTATTCAGAAAGACTTCAAGCATGGAGATAGCTCTGAAAAACTGTCTTCTGTTGGGGAGACTTGCAATGGTAGAGGGAATCTACATTAGTGAAGTAAATACTAGATCCCCACAAGCTTTCCCTGAGACTTCCTTACCTGCCTTATCTGGATCTAGGAAAGATTAATTCACAGGAAGAACAGACTATTATCGTTTTGGTGAGGAAAGTTTTAAGGAAGACAGGAGGATGTGTATTTTTGTTGAAAGAAAAGTCTTTCTGCATAGTTTAGAGGTTATTTAAAATTGTTTCAGTCAAGCATGGTGGCTCATGTCTGTAATGACAGCACTTTAGGAGTCCAAGGCAAGAGGATTTTTTGAGGCCAAGAGTTTGTGTTCAACCTGAACAACATAGCATGACCGCCCATCTCTAAAAAAAAAAAAAGAAAAAAAAATTCATAATTCATTAGCCTGTTGTCATGGTGTGCACCTATGTAGTCCTATCAACGTGATAGAATGAGGTGGGAACACTGCTTAAGCCCAGAACTTCAAGGCTACAGTAAACTATGATCACACTACTACATTCTAGCCTGTGTGACAGAGTGAGACTCTATCTCAAAAAAAAATTTATGTGTGTGTGTATATATATATACACACACACACTTATTTACATGAGATCATAGTACAAATACACTATGGCAATTTGTGTATTTCAGCATTTCATATATATACACACATATATATACACACACATATATATATACACACACACATGTATATATATACATATATATAACTGAATGGATGGGAAAGTATAAAACGGTTACAAATTATAAATCTTATTTAAAAATTGTAATGGGATCAAACTGACTAAAATTGAATGAATTTATATAAGGGCTTAAAAAAAATCTTTGAGTCTTTCAGAAATAACACCACACATCTACAACCATCTGATCTTTGACAAACATGACAAAAACAGGAAATGGGGAAAGGATTCCCTATTTAATAAAGGGTGCTGGGAAAACTGACTAGCCATATGCAAAAGCTGAAACTGGATCCCTTCCTTACAACTTACACAAAAATTAATTCAAGGTGGATTACAGATTTAAATGTTAGACCTAAAACCATAAAAACCCTAGAAGAAAACCTAGGCAATACCATTCAGGACACAGGAATAGGCAAGGACTTCAGGACTTAAACACCTAAAGCAATGGCAACAAAAGCCAAAATAGACAAATGGGATCTAATTAAACTAAAGGCTCTGCACAGCAAAAGAAACTACCATCAGAGTGAACAGGCAACCCACAGAATGGGAGAAAAATTTTGCAATCTACTCATCTGACAAAGGGCTAATATTCAGAAACTACAAAGAACTTAAAAAATTTACAAGAGAAAAGTCAAATAACCCCATCAAAAAGTGGACAAAGGATGTGAACAGACACTTTCCAAAGAAGACATTTATGCAGGCACAGACCCATGAAAAAATGCTCATTATTACTGGCCATGAGAGAAATGGAAATCAAAACCACAATAAGATACCATCTCACACCAGTTAGAATGACGATCATTAAAAAGTCAGGAAACAACAGGTGCTGAAGAAGATGTGGAGAAATAGAAATGCTTTTACACTGTTGGTGGAAGTGGAAACTAGTTCAACCATTGTGGAAGACAGTGTGGTGATTCCTCAAGGATCTAGAAGTAGAAATATCATATGGCCCAGTGATTCCATTACTGGGTATAATATCAAAAGGATTATAAATCATGCTACCATAAAGACACATGCACGCATGTGTTTATTGCGGCACTATACACAATAGCAAAGACTTGAATTCAACCCAAATACCCATCAGTGGTAGACTGGATTAAGAAAATGTGGCACATATACATCATGGAATACTATGCAGCCATAAAAAAGGATGAGTTCAAGTCCTTTGTAGAGACATGGATGAAGCTGAAAATCATTCTGAGCAAACTATCTCAAGGACAGAAAACCAAGCATCGCATGTTCTCACTCATAGATGGGAATTGAATGATGAGAACAGTTGGACACAGGGTGGGGAACGTCACACACCAGGGCCTGTTGTGGGGTGGGGGCAGTGAGGAGGGATAGCATTAGAAGAAATATCTAATGTAAATGACGAGTTAATGGGTGCTGTAAACCAACACAGAACATGTATACATATGTAACAAACCTGCATATTGTACACATGTACCCTAGAACTTAAAGTATAAAAATAAAATATTTAAGGCTTAATTCTCAAGGTAGATTAATACAGAACTACAATTTGTTACTCTCCTTTAAATAAGATTTTTGTATAACATTGTTCAGATATAAAATATTTTTGTTCACCTTTTGAACAAACTGCATAAACAAAGGAGTAAAAGAAGAGAGAAAAACAGATCCTGTGTGCCTCATACTGTCTTTATTAGGTCTTTTGCTTAAATTAATTATTGTTATTTCACAGTGACCTGCAATCTTATTTAGATCAAATATTTTAAATCTTTCACACATTTGACAACCTTATTAAATCCAACTTCAAATTATAAATTAAGGTTTTTTGACCTCAGATCAACTTTTGGACATTTAAGAAGGACCTTTCCTGTTTTAAAAAAAATGAGAACAATTAGGTTTATTTGATATTTTAAAATTATACAAAAAGCATTTTCATATAAGAAATAATTTTGAACTTTCTTTGATTTATGTTTGTGTGGCTCTGTTATCGACACATGTATTACATAATTGTATGGGATTATTAAAAATCTAATATGTCATATATAAATGTCACAATTGTGGTTGTTACATTAAAATATGATATGCCATAGAAATAGCCAAATGTCTTCATCAATTGCAGGTTGCATGAACTCCAACTAGATGTTTAACCACGGCTAGTTTAAGTCTTGCTGTCCACAGTTACTTGCTTTATACTGATGTTCTTCTCATTAGACTGGGTAAGAGCTTCCAAATATCTAATAAAGAAACATGGGTTCTCTCAAAATGATAAGAGCCATATACGACAAACCCACAGCCAACATCATACTGAAAGGGGAAAAGCTGGAATTATTCCCCTTGAAAACTAGCACAACACAAGGATACCCTCTCTCACCACTCCTACTCAACAGTGTATTGGAAGTCCTGGCCAGAGCAATTAGGCAAGAGAAAGAAATAAGGGGCATTCAAATAGAAAGAGAGGAAGCTAAACTACCCTGGTTCGCTGATGACACAATTCTATGTCTAGAAAACCCCTTAGTCTTGGCTCAAAAGCTACCTCAGATGATGAAAAACTTTAGCAAAGTTTCAGTTTACAAACTCAACGTACAAAAACCACTAACAGTCTTATACACCAACAGCAGCCAAGCTGAGAGCCAAAACAGGAATACAATTCCATTCACAATTGCCACAAAAAGAATAATACATTCAGGAATACAGCTAACCAGGGAAGTGAAAGAATGGTACAAGGAGAATTATAAAACACTGCTCAAAGAAACCAGATATGACAAAAACAAGTAGAAAAATATCCCATTCTCATTGATAGGAAGAATCAGTGTCATTAAAATGGCCACACTGTCCAAAGCAATTTACAGATTCAATGCTATTCCTATTAAATTACCATTGACATTATTCACAGAACTATAGAAAACTTTTTAAAAATTCATATGAAACCACAAAAGAGCCTTAATATCCAAGGCAATCCTAAGCAAAAAGAACAAAGCTGGAGGCATCATTCAACTTGACTTTAAAGTATACTACAAGGCTACAGTAACTAAAAGAGCATGACACTCATACAAAGACAAACACATAGACCAAAGGAACAGAGATCTAGGAAATAAGGCCACACACCTATGACCATCTGATCTTCAACAAAGCTGACAAAAAAGCAATTGGGAAAGGACTCCCTATTCAACAAATTGTGTTGTGATAACTGGCTAGCCATATGCACAAGATTGAAACTGGATTCCTTCTTTACACAATGTGCAAAACTCAACTCAAGATGGATTAAAGACTTAAATGTAAAACCCAGAACTATAAAAACCCTAGAAGACAACCTAGGCAATACCATCTCAGACATAGAAACAGGCAAAGATTTCATGACAAAGACATCAAAAGCAATTGCAACAAAAGCAAAAATTGACAAATGGGATCTAATTAAACTTAAGAGCTCCTGCACAGCGAAAGAAACTGTCAACTGAGTAAGCAGACAACCTACAAAGTGGGAGAAAATATTTGCAAACTATGCATCTGACACAGGTCCAATATCCAACATTTATATGGAACTTAAACAAACTACAAGAGAAAAGCAAAGAATCCCATTAAAAGTGGGCAAAGGACATGAACAGGCACTTTTCTAAAGAAGACACACACGTGGCCAACAAGCTTATAAATAAAAAAGCTCAATATCACTCATAATTAGAGAAATGCAAATCAAAACCACAATGAGATACCATCTCATGTCAGTCAGAATGGCTATTACTACAGAGCCAAAAAATAACAGATGCTGGTGAGCTTGTGGAGAAAAGGGAACACTTCTACACTGTTGGTGGAAGTGTAAAGAAGTTCAACCATTGGGGAGAGCAGTATGGTGATTCCAAAGAGCTAAAAACAGAGCCACTATTTGACCCAGCAATCCCATTCTTGAGTATATACCCAGAGGAATAGAAATCATTCTACCATAAAGACACATGCACACTAATGTTCATTGCAACACCATTCACAGTAGCAAAGACATGGACCCAACCTAAATGCCCACAATAACAGATTTTGGATAAAGGAAATATGGTACATGTACACCATGAAATGTTATGCAGACATAAAATAACAGTAAGATAATATCTTTTGCAAGAATATGGATGGAGCTAGATGTCATTATCCTTAGCAAACTAACGCAGAAACATTAAAACAAACACTGAATGTTCTCACTTATAAGTGGGAGCTAAATGATGAGAACTCATGAATACAAAGAATGGAACAACAGACACTGGGGCCTACTTGAGGAAAAAGGGTGAGAGGAGGGGAAAGAGCAGAAAAAATAACAATTGCATACTAGACTTAGTACTAGGTGACAAAATAATCTATCTTTTCAACAAACCACCATGGCACAAGTTTACCTATGCAATAAACCTGCACATGAACCCCAAAACCTAAAATAACAGTTAAAAAAATAAAATAAATGCCAATAAGACACGAAAAAAAGAGAAATATGGGTTCATGAAACTGCCAACTCAACTCCAAAAAACAAAAATTCATCACATTTGAATACAATGTCTTTTTATGACATTTTGTTTAGAACATTGCTGATTCCTTTTGTTTTCCAACCTTAAGGAAACTTTTTCACTTTTAAGTTATTTATAGCTTGCAATAATTTGGTTAAGTATAATTTTGTAAACATAATTGAAACATTTACCTTTGTCTCTACTGATCCTTTTAGAATTAGGAACCTATTTGTGAGTGTTCTTATTTTAGGCAATATAACGTTTGCATAAATTGAATAAGAATCTGTGTTCTTTTGTAATAGGACACAATTAGAAACAATGGTTATTTTACTGAGGCTTTGACTAGAATGTCATATTTTCAGAAATGACAAGATTACTTTAAGGGGCTTTATGGAGCCAGTAAAAACCCCTTGGGAAAAAAATGACCAGTAATTTAAATGCATAGTCTACATGGTTGCCCTGCAGGTAGGTAAAGAATGTGGGAGGCCCAAGAACCATGAGCTATTTTGAAGACACTGAGAAGAGAGGAATTCACCCAGATACTGTAATTACAGGCACAATTTGAGGGTGAGTCAATTCTGTCTCCACTCACTAGCCTTTAGAGGCTTTTAAGCCTAATTCAAGATTCCTTATAGACCAGGCATGGTTACTCACGCATGTAATCGTAGCACTTTGGGAGGCCGAGGCAGGGGAATCACTTGAGCTCAGGAGTTCAAGACCAGCCTGGACAACTTATTTTGCAAACAAATTAGTCTTACTACAAATATGTTTGGTAGAAATGGAGGTAAATATATAGAGAAAAAATATGCCTCAGAAAAAAATCCTATAGTACACCTGTTACGTTGTTGGATTCCAGCTCATTGGTTTTTGAAATTCTATTATTTACCTGGGATTTGGAATAAATTCTGAATTCTTTCCTGGCTGCAAGTCTCCGAATGAACATTCCCATTTTCTTCCCACCCTTCTTATTTGGAATCTCTAGAAATTAAAACTGCCTTTTACCTGAGGCCCTACAATCTGAAGCTAGTCAACTTGGCTTTAAAGAAAAAATCATCATAACAGCTTATATTTGGACAAACTTTGTGACATGCAAAATGCAACCCAGGACAATCTGTCACATTGCCTGTCACTGCCTGCACCCACTCCAGCTGAAAATACTTCAAAGCCAAGTCCAGAATCTTCTCAACTGATTGCCCTTCAGACTCAGAGACTAGGTCATAACTCCAGACATTAACCTTTGTTTTTCTTTTGTTTTAATAGAAAAGCCTCTTATTGAATGCCTATGTGCTTCTACCATGTAGAGATGCTTATTCCATACTGAGAACTAATCTTGATGGGAGCCCATCTGCAATGCCACTTCCTGAAATGAGACACAACTTTTTAACTTAGCTTACGTATTCTGAAGACTAAGAGATCGACTCAAGAAAACATGGGGAAATGGGCTCAAATTTATTCTTTCAGCTTGATCCAATCTGTTTTATTCCGCTGTGTCAATGTCTTATCCCAAAACTTCTGACTCAAATCTCTCCATAGTTACGAACCTTACTTTAATACATAAAACTTTCTGAAAATAAAGTTTCAAATAGGGGAACGAAGGAAGCCAAAATATGCTTACTCCAAAATATACTTCTTTGGTATATTTCAAGACAGCCATTTAGAGGGGCTTCAAGCACAGTGAAGGCTCTGAAAAGCTGTCTTTTATGGGGGAGATTTGCATCTGTAGAGGAAATCTACATTAGTGAAATAAACAGCAGATGTCAATACGCTATATCTGAGACTCATTTAACTGGCTTACCTGGATCTAGGAAAGATTAACTCACAGAAAAAGAAGACTAAAACTCTGACATGTTTAAAGGTCTGCTGGAGAAAGTTTTCCACAGGCTATCATCTATTTTTTTCAGAGGGCAGTTTTGAGATTACCTGAAAGATTTTTATCTGCATAACAAGAAACTCTTTGCTTATCATGATTGTCTCTCCCTACTCTCCCATAACCTATGACGACACCTCCCCATCCCAAAAGCCCAATCTCCTAATATTTCTGTAACCTCAGGATGATATAAAAGTTTTAGTCATCTGACTCTTCTTTGAGCTTCCTATTTTGTATGGCTCTGTGTTTACGCACATTAATAAATATATATGCCTTTAATTCCTGTTGATCTCTCTATGGTCAATTTTTGTTGTTATATTTTTTGTTTTGGGGGGTTTTTGTTTTGTTTTGTTTTGTTTTCTTGAGACTGGATCTCTCTCTGTTGCTCAGCCTGCAGTGCAATGGCATTATTTCACATCACTGCAACTTTCACCTCCTAGACTCAAGTGATCCTCTCACCTCAGGCTCCCAAGTAGCTGGGACTACAAATGCATGCCACCATGCTCAGCTAATTTTTGTATGTTTTGTAGAGGCAAGGTTTCAACATATTGCCCAGGCTAGATCAATTTGTTTTATAAACTCACATTATCTAACCTTCAGAAGGGACAGGAAGGACAGTTCCCTTTGTCCCTACGTAGGTTGAAAAAAATGTCCATTCGTTCTCTATTTGCATGTAAATGCTTATAAATGCAAAGCCAAATAATACACAACATATAGTGGTGATCATGAAGGTTGAAAGCAGGCCTGAGGAGAGGGAGTAAAGGTAACTTGCACAATTTCCTCTTTATATTTGTTTGTACTTGAATCTTATACAATAAAACATATTCATATCTTAGTTGTACAGTAAGCAAAGACTACATATCTAAGCCAAATATAAGTATTAGCGTTTTCTACAGTTTTTGTAGTATCAACATAAGCAATAATAAAAAAAAAAGAAGCTACTATTATTGTCAAGGATGTGCTAGGCACTGAACGAGGCACTTGCTATTTATATATAAAACCACCACAACAGGCTTAATATCTGCTAGCTAATTCTCACTAGATAACTGAAAATAACATTTTCTCTAGGTATTTCTGTCTTTTTGCCTGTTACTTATCTATTCAATTCAAGAGCAGTCATATATAAATATATCATAGGATGTTATACATTTATATGTGCTGAGAGTTTGAATACTCTCATATTCTCAAAGATAGTTATAATCACATTCAATACTCCCTTTAAACTAATAATATGTGAGTCAGCACTCAGAATATCTTTTAATGTATTTATTACAGACCATATCGGGAAACATTTATACTAAAGGGGTTGTATAAAAATAGTTATTTTTCTTTTACTCATAAACCATTTTGATAATGTACAGGGTGACAAGTGTACTCGTCACCTCCTGACAGAGGCATTACACCCCTGACCACCTCTTCTCAGTATCTAAATTTCTGGAACATTTTCTTCCCATTATTATCTAATTATGCAGCTTGAACCCTGTCATTACACACGTAGTAATGACAGAGTAATAATATTATTGTCCCCTCCACACTACTCTGTCTTAAAACCAAAATTAGTGTTGTCATTTGAGTCAACTTGGAATTAATTTCCCAGGTTGCATTTGAAGTTTACTTGAGGATGTACTTTGCCTTTGGCTCTGTTAAAACAATATTCTGTTCAGCTTTAGTTCTATTACTGATGTCTATATACCATACTGAAAAAGAAACGGAAAGGCTAAGCTACCAATAAGAAACAACAAAAGCATGCTCATAGCAAGAGTATTCCTTAGGTTTGCATCCACTATCACTCCATTTTGCTCTCTTGTTTTATTACAAAATGCTCTATTTAATTCATACCCTCAGAAAAGTCTTTAAACAGCACCATTTCATGGACATACATAAGATGTTTCTAAGTTACAATAATTTGAATGAGATGTTCTGCACACTAGGCTGAATCCCTACTAGTTAATTCCTGCTTGAGAACTCTAAATAACTTGTTTTCTCTAGGTAATTCTGCCTGCTAATTATCCATTCAATTCAAATTAAGAGCGGTCAAGACCTATATAAAAAGGGGTCACTCAAACTAACTTCTTTCTCTAAAATGGTACTGAAAGCTACTCTTCCTCAACATATAAGATTAAAGTTTTCTTTATACACACATTTGGTCAGAGTCAATAAATCATTATAGAACATAGTCAAATTACATTTTAAAGTATCTGATAAAATGCAATATTCATTACAATATGTTCAAAGTAGAATTTTAACAATTATAAGGTGATCCTTACTTGCAACTGTCTCAACCATATGTTGAATATTTATTTTATGATCTGTGCTGGTATTTCTTTAATCTTCATTTCATTCATGTCCATAGTTTCCTAAGAAATGTTTTTAATCAAGTATTTGGCAACTCTCCAGACAAATTCAAATCATATATACTTTCTGCTTTTGAAAGAATATTTAAGAGCTTAGTGACTGGGCTAAAGTCCTCCAGATGATCACTGTTGATTCTGGACTGTCTTATTTTCATTTGTATCCTTTTCCTCACCTATTAAATGATACAGCAGAACTTGACATTATCTAAGATTGCATTTAACTATATTAATATATGCTTCTAAGTTTCTTTCTCTTTCTTATTATTTATTTTTAATTGACAAACAAAAATGATATATATGGTGTATACCAGGATATTTTGAAATATTTATACATTGTAGGATTGCTAAATCAAGCTAGTAAATATATATATTACCTCACATATGTATCATTCTTTGATAAGTATGTGAATAAACTCAAGAACTCTTGAGTTTATTTCTTCCAACTGACATTTCATACTCTTTGACCAACATCTTTCCAATCCCTACCCCCCAGCCCCTGATAACCACCATTCTACTCTCTACTTCTGTGAATTCAATGTTTTTTAGATTTCACATGCAAGTGAGATCATGAGGTATGTGTCTTTTGAGATCCTTGAAGACTTCCACAGAATAAATAATGTTGAAATGATTAAAATAGGCGGCTATTCAAGGCATATTGGTTTAAACCAAGTGATTGTGCATGTTTTACATGTAAACTTTGCCAAGATTTTAGAGAGAAAAAATATTTATTTTTCCAATTATTATTATCATCTGTGATAGTTAATATTAAGTGTCAACTTAATTTGTTTGAAGGATGCAAAGTATTGTTCCTGGGTGTGTCTGTGAGGGTGTTGACAGAAGAGATTAACATTTGAGTCAGTGGTCTGGGAGAGGCAGACCCACCCTCAATCTGGGTGGGCACCATCCAATCAGCTGCCAGTGCAGCTAGAAAAAGCAGGCAGAAGAAGGTGGAAGAAGCTGACTTGCTCAGTCTTCTGGCCCTCATCTTTCTCCTGTGTTAGATGCTTCCTGCTCTTAAACATCAGACTCCAAGTTCTTCAGCTTTTAGACTCTTGGACTTACACCGATGGTTTGCAAGGAGCGCTTGGGCCTTCAGCCACAAACTGAAGATTGCATTGGCAACTTCTCTACTTTTGAGGTTTTGGGACTCGGACTGAGCCATCATTGGCTTCCTTGCCCATCATCTTGCAGATGGCCTATCGTGGGACTTTACCTTGTGATCATGTGAGTCAATTCTCCTTAATAAACTTCTTTTTATATATACGTATCTCCTATTAGCTCTGTTCCTCTAGAGAACACTAATATATCCCCCATCTTGTAAATACTAGAAATGACATAATCAACGATTAGTATGACAAATACATCATTATAGCTATTCAACATTAGAAAATATCCTATGAGTTCTGTTTCTCCATAGTACCAAAAGTAATTTATACATGTGGGCTTTCAACAACTAATCAAAAATATGTTATGGATATTTTTATTATAAAAGCCCATGAAACAATAATCACTCCCTTCAAATTTGGTAATATATAATTATTGTATCTGTCAGAAATTAGGATGACCTAATTTGATGAAAAAGGAATAGACCACAGGTCTCAATAGAAGAAAATGTATATGTGACCAGAATAGTTTTCTTCTTTCCCTCAATCTGATAGAACATTAGATAAGCTTCTCCTGCCCCTACACTCAACCTCCCTTTGCTTAGAGAAGTTATTTTAGAAAATTGGCAATTGTCAATTCTTTCTCTGTCTCTATGAAACTTATGGAAATGTGCTACAAGCTTCTTAACAGTTTTACAACCTGTGTTAAGTCTAATGCCTGAGACTTCAATACAAAGAAAAATAATTTAATTACAATGTGGAATTTTTCTTCAATAGAAGTTAATTAAAAATTACTTTAAATATTTGTTAAAAGGTAAGTCTAGCTGAACAACTTATAAGAATAAGATTTAAGTAAGTTACAGCACATTCTCAATATCAAGACTATGGTATCAATATCATGATTATGGACAGACAGAAATATCTGTCTCGAGGACCTGGGAACCATTCTTTTGAAATGTAAACATTGAGGAAAATAGTATCCCTATCTCCCTGTTTCTATAGGAGAGTAATAGCATAACTTCCGTCGGTGTCTTGCTCTAAGTTGTAGAACTACCTCCTTTCATGAAAACACAAAAAAGTTTACTTTTCCCTTGGGTAAAGCCAATTAGCAAATACAGGTGGCCTAGAATCTTCCCAGCCTCAGCTCTTAAAAACTCTCCAGCCCTCTGTTTCATCAGAGTTAAGTTCATTCTCTCCTATTGCAATAGCCTAAATAAAGTGTTCCTTGCCTGTTTAATTTTGTCAGGTACAATTTTTGCCTTGACACATGAGAACCACAGTGAGTAAAGAAAAGATGTATCCAATTTGTTTAATTTGGGGGCTTATAAAAATCAACTCCATAAAAACTATAATCATGATATCAAGAGTGTGCTGTAACTTACTTAAATCTTATCCTTATAAGTTGTTCAGCAAGGCTTACCTTATAACAAATATTTTAAGTAATTTTAAATTAACTTATATTGCAGACAAATTCCACATTGTAGTTAAATAATCTTCTTTGTATTGAAGTCTCAGGCATTAGAATTACCACAATTCTGAGCTTATATTCTGCTGATTTCACATCCACAGTAAATGGTATCTTGCTTGTAAGAGCTTGTGTTTTAATAGAAAGAACAAATATTGATTTAGAGAGAATTACTGAAAGCCCAAATGAGAAAACCAAGACAAGTCTGAAGGTGAAACTGAATGTTGCTTACCTGCAGGTTCAGTACATTATACATGTAACAAAGAATAGAAGAATGTGTCCAGCAAATAGTGAAGAGCTCTAATAGGAAATTCATAATGCATTGATCTCAAGCACAATTCAATAAATGTAATACTCTTTAGTGTTTTTTGAACTTCACCTCAGATTGCTTGTTCTTTAAACAATGTTTAGAGTTATCTTTTAACAGCTAAAGATGAAAGAAGCTACCATGCAAAAGAGAAAGGGAGCAGATAGTAGCCACTTCAGATGGGGAGTGATGTGATTGGAATGTTCTTAAATATTAGTAAGGAGACAGTGAGAATGAAGAATGAAAGAGACCCACAGATTTCTTTTCACATTTGTTTTCAAACTCTCTAATGATTTCACCTCTATGCATTTCACAGATGGGCATCTTTTTATCTCTTAGTTTCTTATGTCTCTTTACAACTTTTTCTTTTACTGAGAGAGAAAGAGAGAGAGAGATAGGAAGAAAGAAAGAGAAAAGGAGAGAGGGAGATTTCTCTGTACCTTTTTACACAGTATGTTAATTAGTTGACAAAATACAAAATGTATTATTTTAAATCAAAGTATATTTTGCTATACATGTACAGCATCAAAAATTATCCATATAATTTACTGAAATATACAGAAAGCCAATGGTCATCCAACATCACTGCACTTCTTTCTCTCCAAATTAACTGAATCAAATGGTTGTGTAGGTGTCACATAAATTTAACCTGAGGTAAAATTTTATTAAAACAAGTAATAAACTCGTTGCCTAGTCATTATGTTATTCCTTAATATATGTAGTTCCTCAATATGTACAGTTGCTCTAACCCTTTTTGAATTGATATACAAATTCCATTGCATACTTGAAAAATGAAAAATTAACAAAGCAAAAAGTGATTATGATAACCAGACAAATAAAACATACACTTCATTAAAAACAGCTATTTCAAAAAAGCAATTAATTGGCACTAAGCAAAATTACAAATAATTTATTTCTGTTTTAACACAATTCCATGTGCAGCTTTTAACATTATTTAGGCCTGAGCAGATTGTGTTTGGGTAGACACTTTCACCAAATGACATAGCATTAGAATTTCCTCCCAAGAGCAGTTGCTCTATGGAAATCAGTGGAACTGCATTAAACAGCAAAATTGAAAAGAAAAAAAAAAAACCTGAAGAAACTAATTTTACAAAGCCTTTGGCTGTCATTTTTCATATATTTCATATCATTTTATATTTCAGGCAATCTAATGAATAAACAAATCACAGAATCTCAACATTTTAGGAAAATTTGAAGTCATTTTATCCAACAACCTCTCTACCATTTAAACCTATTCAATAGCTTTGGTGATTTTTCTGCCTTGACTCAGTTCCTAGAAACTCAACACCAAATAGTTTTGCAATGTGAAATAGTCAACGATGTTTAGGGAACCCCCATGTTTATGCTGCCTCTTAATCTATCTGATTGCCATTTATATTTATTGGTTTTAGTTCTACCCATAGAAACCAAACACAAGACATATCTAATTTCTATTTACGTAACGGCTCCCTAAACACTTAATGAGACCTTTGTATGATGAACAAACACAATTAAATAACATAAACTATATACCATTTTAAATTGTCATCAGTTTCTGTTTCTTGGATATTTTTGATTTTATAATCTGATGGTTCTTAGAACAAGTGTGGGCCAAAATGCCTGGGTTCCTGAACCCTAGCAGAGGTCTTTATGATCATAACTTTTCCATAACAATACTGAAATACATTTTGCCCTTTGTATTGATAGTGCAAAAATAAAGGTGAATTATCACCTAATCACAAATCAAGACAGTGGCATCAAACTTTCTAGGTCATTAAATTATTCATTTTTATACACTCTCAGGTTTTTAAAAAGCCACTTTTATTTTAAAATGATTTCAATAAAGAAGTAAGACTCATTAATGTTGCCATGTCTCACCCCTTGTGGACATGCCTTTTTAATATTTCGTGTGAAGGAATGGGAAGTATAGATAAAGTACTTCTGAAGCACTTGGCAATTGTTCAATTTGCAATTTGAACTACCCACTTTCACAATGCAACATCATTCTTACTGAAAGAAGGACAAAGTGTGGTTATTCAAAATTGGATATTTGCCTAACATTTTCTCAAAAATGAATGAGCAAGACTGTTTTTAAAATGATAGTATTTGTTGCCAATAATAAAATTTCTGTTTTTTAGTTAAAATTGGAAACGAGGCCGGGCGCGGTGGCTCACGCCTGTAATCCCAGCACTTTGGGAGGCCGAGGCGGGTGGATCACGAGGTCGAGAGATCGAGACCATCCTGGCTAACACGGTGAAACCCCGTCTCTACTAAAAATACAAAAAATTAGCCGGGCGAGGTGGCTGGCGCCTGTAGTCCCAGCTACTCGGAGGCTGAGGCAGGAGAATGGCGTGAACCCGGGAGGCGGAGCTTGCAGTGAGCCGAGATTGCGCCACTGCATTCCAGCCTGGGCGACAAAGCGAGACTCCGTCTCAAAAACAAAACAAAACAAAACAAAACAAAACAAAATTGGAAACGAATGAAACATCATTAACTTGTTACCTCCCAATGCATAAAAATTTTTCTGAAGAGACACCTGTGGGACAACACAGTGAGTTAATATTTTACAAATGACCAAATGTCTGATGATGCAAAATTATACATGGGTAAAAGTTTCAAAGACCAAAATAGACCAATGAATTCTAATATAACAGCATATTAAAAGCTAATAGACATGGGGTCGTGTCCCACATTGCAACTAACCTTTAAGAAACTACTCCATGTTGATTTTTTGTATAGTTTTGTATAGATAATTGTGCATAGAAGACTATACAAAACTATCTATACAAAACTATAGATCCTGAAAGGGCTATTAAAATACTCCCTCTATTTTCCTACTTTATATCTGTGAGATTATGCTTGTTGTATACATGTTAACAAAAATAACTTATCACAGAAGCACGAATTCAGTAGCAGATGTAATAATTCAGCTATCTTCCATTCAGACAGACTTTAAAGAGATTTTCAAAATGTGTAACAATGCCAATCTTCTAACAGTATTCTGTTTTGGGAAAATATTTGTTATAAAAATATTTGTTAACAAATAATGAGTTTATTGTTGCTATTTTTAAATAAATTAATAAATGCTTTAAAACTTTCTGTTTTAATTTCTAATATGGTAAATATTGATTGATTGATATAACCCATATAAACTAAAGCCATTTGAGGTTCTTGGTAGTATCTAAGAGGGAGTAGGGTTCCTGTGACCAAAAGGTTTGAGAGTCACCGATTTAAGGTTGCTGACCTCTCCTGAGGTCATATTACCTCTTGCTACAACATCAATCATGCTACCTATTTAGCTACACTTAAGTTATTTGAGCTCCTCGAAGTCATAACACTCTCATTCATTTGGCCTCTTCATTTGTTCTGGAATGTCATTCTTTTGCTTTTTTCCTGCTTTCTCTTTTTCTTCAGATCCGGACTTAAACATTACTTTCATCCAGATTCTGTTTGGTTTTGTCTTATGACACACTCTCTTTGTCATTTACCACTATCATGCTGTATTTTAATTACATATTAAATTGTCTACCTCCATGTGAGATGTCTCACTTGTTCATCCCTGGATCCCTGGAGTCCAAAAATAACTAACATTTGTTGAACACTTTGCCCTAGACACTGCTTGACATTTTACATATACTATTACATAAAAAGCTAACAGCAAGCTTGGTATATAAGAATTCATATTTTCCTTTGAATAATAAAGAAATTGACAAATAATTAGTAATAATAATCCAAATTACATTGTCAGGAAATAGCGAAGCCTAGACTCACATTGTATAGATTTACCCATTGCATTAGATTTGTTTCAGCATCAGGCACCTAGTAAGCATTCAATAAGAATGTTGGATAGAATTGTCCTTTTCTATCCTTTGGTTAATTTCCTGGATAGTCCAGGCAGGGTGACTCACACCTGTAATCCCAGCACTTGGGAGGCGAAGGTGGATGGATCACTTAGGCCCAGGAGTTTCAGACCAGCATGAGCAACATGGTGAAACCCATCTCTACAAAAAATACAAAAATTAGCCTGTAGTCCCAGCTATTCGGGAGGCTGAGGTGGGAGGATCACTTAAGCCCAGGAGGCAGAGGTTGCCGTGAACTGAGATTTCACCATTGTGCTCTAATACTTTTTGCTATTAAATAGAAAATATGAAAACTTTAGATGAATAAAATTTAAATATATATCCTCTGTTACTTGGTACTGGTAAGATATCATCTAGCTTCAAGACTAAAAAGAAAAAAAGTTGAAATGATTGTATTGTTGGAGATGTCTTCCTGGATGATATTTAGAAATAATAATCAGAAACATATTCAAATTTACTGTCCCTAGAGTCGCCTAATATCATAAGTGGAATTGTTAAACACATCATAAATTCTTTTAATCTTATTATAAAGAACATCTCTAGATAAATGAGCATAAAGTCCACTGACCATAAACGAAATTAAGAATAGTGAATTGATATTAGCTATTTGATATTTGCTAGTCTATTAGGAATAAAATTGCCAGCTGTAAATAAGGTGGCTATTCATTTGATATCCCTTGATTCAGCCTTCTTTGATGGCACAAACATTGTTTAATATTTCAGATTGAGATTGAAAAAATCTTCTCAGGCAGATATACATTCCTTTCCATACTCCCTGGTGTCAATTTATTTCGCTGCAGCATTTATTGCATTTTAAGCATCACCATGATCTGGAGATGAAGGGATGAAATGTAAGTTACATTAAAGTAACCAAACCAAAAAGCAAGTTTATAGAACAAAAATAGTTGTTGTCTGGTAATAAAAACTATACTGAAATGCAGAGATGTTCTGGGTTGAGAAATCTGAATTCTGTATAGAACTGACTAACAGTTAACCACCCTCAACAAAATCAGATGAAATGAAATGTGTTAGGTAAATATTCCTGTAGGACATGCTTCAATTGTACATTTGCATGTGGCCACTTATAGCACAGAGAGGCTATAAAAATTACCGAGATAATCTCCCCTTGGTTCTTTTATAATTCATATTTTCATAAAATTTAAATAAAGGGGAGAACATGAGACATGGAAGGCAGAAAAACCCATAAAGTATATGTTAATTAACTGGTTACCGCTGCAAAATATAGGGCTTAATCCCTCTGGGGAAAAATGAGAAACCACACAGAATGTGCCTCCAAATTGGCCTTTCTCCCCAGAGAATAAGGGGGCTGACTGAACTATACACCAACTCCATTTCTTTATTTGTTGAGGCATTTCCCAGGGCACTTTAACTATCTTAAAACTTGAGATTGCAGTAGCACAATGCTAAGCAGTCTTTCGCAGCTGAAGAGAAAGCTACACAGTAGCACTGAAAAGAGACTGTACTGCATATATGTGTTGTGGCAGTAAGATCAGGTGAATGAACTGTATACAACATCTCTGCTGAATTCAGGTGGGCCAAGATTTTGCGTGGCGCATCACAAGCATAGATCATGAGTTATACCACTGGAATCTGCTTATGTCTCATATTTAATTCACTGTGTTGCTGACTCTTCAAAGTGGTACTTGTTGCAGTCTCTAAAGATAAGATTTGTTTACACTAGAGTTAAGAAAACAACCTACAGTTCCCATTTGGAGCTGGCACAGAAGTCATAATTAATATCCATCATCTTCTTCATCCACCCAGTCTAGATTCCTTTCACTCTTGGCCAGCACTTCACCTGGTCCACGTTGTTTGTCTGGTGGGGTCAGTCTGGGGTATCTGTGTTTGTAGTGTCCTTGATCTTGTCAGGTTTGGTTTCAGCAATTGTCCATACACCATTTTCACTGGTCATGAAAGTTCTGAGATACTCAGTAAAACCTGTAAGTTTCATCATCTCTGACACAATTACATACCAGTAACCAAATCCTCCCAAGAAAGGCAGAGCTGACAGTCTTCATTAGGATAGAAAGCCCTTTCTTCACCTTTTCATCCACGGGCATGAGGATTCCAAACTGACCAGGCAACAGGAATAGTTATATGTTTAGTGAGATCCACTTTTTTTTTCTTCAACTTTTAATTTAAGTTTGGGGTACATGTGCAGGATGTGCAGGTTTGTTACATAGGTAAATGTGTGCCATGGTGGTTTGCTGCACAGATTATGCCATCACCTAGGTATTAAGGCCAGCGTCCATTAGCTATTCTTCCCCATGCTCTCCCTCTCTCCATGCCCCTGGCAGACCAACCCCAGTGTGTGTTGTTCCCCCCAGTGTGTCTATGTGTTCTTATCCCTCAGCTCCCACTTCTAAGTGACAATATGTGGTGTTTGGTTTTCTGTTCTTGCGTTGGTTTGCTGAGGATAATGGTTTCCAACTCCATCCATGTCCCTGCAAAGGACATGATCTCATTCCTTTTTATGAATCCATATTATCCATGCAAGAATCCACGGTGTATATGTGTCACCCTTTCTTTATTCAGTCTATCACTGATGGGCATTTAGGTTGATTCCATGTCTTTGCTATTGCGAGTGGTGCTGCAATGAACATTCGCTTGCATGTATCTTTATAATAGAATGAATTATATTTCTTTGGGTTTATTTGAGATGGAGTCTCGCTCTGTCACCCAGACTGGAGTGCAGTGGCCGGATCTCAGCTCACTGCAAGCTCCGCCTCCTGGGTTCACACCATTCTCCTGCCTCAGCCTCCCAAGTAGCTGGGACTACAGGCGCCCGCCACCTCGCCCGGCTAATTTTTTGTATTTTTTAGTAGAGACGGGGTTTCACCGTGTTAGCCAGCATGGTCTCGATCTCCTGACCTCGTGATCCGCCCATCTCGGCCTCCCAAAGTGCTGGGATTACAGGCTTGAGCCACCACGCCCGGCCATTTCTTTGGGTTTATACCCAGTAATGGGATTGCTGCGTCAGATGGTATTTCTGCCTCTAGGTCTTTGTGGAACCACCACACTTAACTAATTTACACTCTCACAAACAGTGCAGAAGTGTTCCCTTTTCTCCACAACCTCGCCAGCATCTGTTGCTTTTTGACTTTTTAATAATAGCTGTTCTAATTGTTGTGAGATGATATCTCATTGTGGTTTTGATTTGCACTTCTCTAATAATCAGTGATGTTGAGTTTTTCACCTGTGTTTGTTGGCCACAACACCCAAGAAATGTTTGTTCATGTCCTTTGCCCACTTTTTGATGGTGTTTGTTTTTCTCTTATAAAATGTGCTTATGTTTCTTATAGACTCTGGATATTAGACCTTTGCTGGACAGATAGATTGTAAAAATTTTCTCCCATTCAGTAGATTATCTGTTCACTCTGATAATAGTTTATTTTGCTGCACAGAAGTCCTTTAGTTTAATTACATCTCATTTGTCAATTTTTCCTTTTTTGCAATTGCTTTTGGAGTTTTAGTCATGAAATCTTTCCTGGTGCCTATGTCCTGAACGCTATTGGCTAGATATTCTTCTAGTATTTTTATAGTTTCAGGTTTTACATTTCAGTCTTTAATCCATCTCGAGTTAATTTTTGTATAGGGTATAAGGAAGGTTGTCCAGTTTCAATTTTCTGCATATGGCTAGCTGGCACTCCCAGAACCATTTACTAAATAATGAGTCTTTCCCAATTGCTTTTTTCAAGTTTGTCAAAGATAAGATGGTTTATGTCTGAGGTCTGATTTCTGATTTCTCTATTCTGTTCCATTGGTCTATGTGTCTGTTCCTGTACCAGTATCACACTATTTTGGTTATGGTAGCCTTGTAGTATAGTTTGAAGTCAGGTAGTGTAATGCCTCCAGCTTTGTTATTTTGCTTAGGATTGTCTTGGCTATACAAGCTCTTATTTGGTTCCATATAAATTTTAAAATAGTTTTATTTTCTAATTCTGTTTTGGGTAGTATGGCCATTTTCATGATATTGATTCTTTGTATCCATAAGCATGGAATGTTTCTCCATTTGTTTGTGTCCTCTCTGATTTCTTTGAGCAGTGGTTTGTAGTTCTCCTTGAAGAGGTTCTTCACTTCCCTTGTTAGCTGTATTCCTAGGTATTTTTTTTCTTTTGTAGTAATTGTGAATGGGAGGTCATTCATGATTTTACTCTCTCCTTGCCTGTTGTTGATGTAGGAATGCCAGTGATTTTTGCACATTGATTTTGTATCCTGAGACTTTGCTGAAGTTGCTTACCAGTTTAAGAAGCTTTTGGGCTGAAGCAATGAGATTTACTAGATATAGAATCATGTCACCTGCAAACAAAGATAATTTGACTTTCTCGCTTCCTATTGAATACCCCTTTCTTTCTCTTGCCTGATTGCCCTAACCAGAACTCCCCATACTATGTTGAATAGGAGTGATGAAAAAGGGCATCCTTGTCTTGTGCCAGGTTTCAAAGGGAATGCTTCCAGCTGTTGCCCATTCAATATGATATTGACTGTGGATTTGCCATATATGGCTTTTATTATTTTGATGTATCTTGTTCAATACTTCCTTTTTTGAAAGTCTTTAACATGAAGAGATGTAGGATTTTATTGAAAGCCTTTTCTGACTCTATTGAGATAATCATGTGGTTTCTGTCTCTAGTTCTGCCTATGTGATGAATCACATTTATTAATTTGCGTACATTGAGCCAATCTTGCATCCTTGGGAATGAAGCTGACTTGATCATGGTGGATAAACTTTTTGATGTGCTGCTGGATTCAGTTTGGCAGTATTTTATTGAAGATTTTGGCATTGATTTACATCAAGAATATTGGCCTGAAGTTTTTTTGTTGTATCTCTGCCAGGTTTTGATATCAGGATGATGCTGACCACATAGAATGAGTTAGAGGGAAGTCTCTCCTTTTCAGATTTTTGGAATATTGTCAGGAGAAATGGCACCAGCTCTTCTTTGTACCTCTGGTACAATTCAGCTGTTAATCCATCTGGTCTTGGGCTTTTCTTGGTTGGTAGGCTATTTTTTACTGCTATCTATTTTATTATTTTTCCAAAAACCCAGTTTCTGGATTTGTTGATTTTTTTTTTTAATGGTTTTTCATGTCTCTGTCTCCTTCAGTTCAGTTCTGATCTTGGTTACTTCTCATCTTCTGCTAGCTTTGGGGTTTGTTTGCTCTTCATTCTCTAGTTCTTTTAGTTGTGATGTTAGGTTGTTAACTTGAGGTCTTTCTAGTTTTTGATGCCATCATTATAGTACTATAAGTTTCCATCTTAACACTGCTTTAGCTGCATCACAGAAGTTCTTCTGTGCTATCTCTTTGTTCTCATTAGTTTCAAAGAACTTCTTGATTTCTGCCTTAATTTTATTATTTACCCAGGAATCATTCAGGATCAGGGTGTTCTATTTCAATGTAGTTGTGTGGTTTAGAGTGAATTTCTTAATCTTGGGTTCTAATTAAACAAACAAAACAAAACAATGATAATAAAAAACAAACAAACAAAACAAAAAAAAACAAAAAAACAGAGTCTCGCTCTGTTGCCAAGGCTGAGGTGCAGTGGCACAACCTCGGCTAATTGCAACTTCTGTGTCCCCAGGTTCAAGTGATTCTCCTGCCTTACCTCCTGAGTATCTGGGATTGCAGGCACTCGTCACCATGCCCAGTTAATTTTTGTATTTTTAGTAGAGGCGAGGTTTCACCGTATTGGCTAAGCTGGTCTCAAACTTCTAAACTCAAGTGATCTGTCCCCCTTGGCTTTCCAAAATGCTAGGATTACAGGCACAAGTCACCATGCCAGGCCTTGAGTTCTAATTTGACTGAGCTGTGGCCTGAGAGACTGTGATGGTTTTACTTCTTTTGCATTTTCTGAATTGTGTTTTACTTCCAATTATGTGATCAATTTTAAAGTAAGTGTCATGTGGCAATGGGAAGAATATATATCCCGTTGTTTTGAAGTGGAGAGTTCTGCAGATACCTATCAAGTCCACTTGATCCAGAGCTGACTTCAGGTCCTGAGTATCTTTGTTAATTTTCTGTCTTGATGATCTGTCTAATAATGTCAGTGAGGTGTTAAAATCTCCCATCATGTGATAGAGGCATATCCCCCGGTGACCAAGACCTTCAATCCAGTAGAGCATAGAGTTGCATAGGCACAAAGCTCACATTTTGCAATTTGAGAGTGATGGTGAGGGGAACAAATTCTACTATCACTCTTGGTTTGGGAATCTTTCATTCTAGCTACTGAGCAAGCGTGCCGTATATATGTTTTTGTCCAATACTTATACTGTTTCCTGGAAAACAGGATCCCAAGCCTATAGTCTGTCATCCAAGAAATATTCCTTGATCCAAGGTGGATCCAAGAATCCTATGTCAGTAAATCGAATTTCATATAAGTAACCACATAGTTATCCTGGCCTAAGTATTACAGACGTGAAGGCAAACCCATATCCAGAATAGATAAATATCCCACCAGGACCAAAACTTTGTCACCTTCATAGTAAAAGGGTTCTGATATCATTAATTGGCCTCCAAGTAGCTAGCTAGATTCCTTGAGAGATGTTAATATATCCGGGGCCCAGCATTTGTGTCTTGTTTTGTGGTTCTGGAATTCAGACACAGGTAGATCAGCCTCGGTGGGAGAAAGCCCTTGCTGAGGGGGCTTTCCATCCATGCTTGCACAGCTGCTCCATAAAAGGCAATGCTCAAACTTATCTTAACATCTAAAACAATCACAGCAAAAGTGAAATTGAAAGTCATAGTCTTCCTTCCAAATGTTAACTTTTAGTTTTAGCAATTAAAATATATATGAATGAAAATGGCTTTATAAATAAAAGAAAATGAAATAAGAATTTACTCAAGATTTATGTGACCTTTAAGTTGGAAAGATAATTTCTGAAAGCAGACATACTTTCATCTAGTTTCTAAATATTTAAAATTAAAATTACTCTTTTTACTTCAGCCAGATTTTGCAGAGAAAATCAGAGATCACTACTCAAGAAAAAACTGAAGTTCAGATATATTTTAAAAATTCAATCATAAACTAAAATTAGAATTATTCTCCATAAAGCAATAGAAAGTCAGAACCATTTGGAATATGAAATCTGGGAGTTGATCATACTCCAGGGATGCATTTACATATATCAGATACTCTACAATATTTTAAGCTAAGGTTTTAAAAATTCTCATTACCAAACAATATCATTTTCTGGAGGAGGTACTTATTATGTACACATTTTCCTAGTATATTTATCACAAAACATTGGAAATTTGTCAAAGCTGTTACCTATGTATGTTTACAACACTCCCTATTATAAAAATAGAGAATGACTAACATCAGTAGACAATTGTCTTATTCCACTCTAGCTGCTATAACAAAGACATACTGGGTAACTTTTAAACAACAGAAATTTACTTCTCACAGTTCTGGAGGCTGGGAAGTCCATGAACAAGGCACTAGCAGATTCTGTGTCTAGTAAGGGCCCTCTTCCTAATTCATAGATGGTGCCTTCTCACCGTGTCATTACATAGTGAAAGGGGCAGAGCAGCTCTCTAGGGCTTCTTTCAAGGGGCCCTAATCCCATTCATAAGGGTTCCACCTTCACGATCTAATAGCCTTCCTAAGGCCCCACCTACCGTCATCACATTGCATCAACATATGAATTTGTTGGGGCTTGGAGGATTCACAAACATTTGAACTGTAGCAGCAATAAAAATACGTATTGGAATTAAATGAGTAGAGACAAAGTGAAGATGCAAAGAAGTATTTCCTTTATTGTAATTAAATCTTTTACTTCTAAAATCTTGGTGAGATTCACAAATCGCCTTATAGCTTCACTCATCTACTAGCCTGTTTTAAACAATTGGAAGTTTATGTACACAGTTATAAGTTACTAAAATCAGAACCCATGTTGATCTTGTCTGTTAATATATATCCATGAATTAGCAATGCTTGATTTACAGAAAATTAATTAGGTACACAAATGTTAAATTTACATGTCTAAATTAAAATGTGGTAGCCTCAGTTAACTATGACTCAATTATACAACTCAAATCTGAAATATGAATGAAGCAGAGAGAATCCATACTTCAACACACAAGTCTTTGGGTCTTGGGAAACTTCTGCATCCTATTTGCCCCTCAACAGTGCTTTAGCTGCCATGAGGACACCCTTCATCATGTGTTCAGCACATTTCAGGCACAGAATGAATATTTGTTATTAAAACCATTGCAGTGTCTTGACACAGTGGATCTGCATTTCTAAAATTTGTAGCACTTCACTCTAGTTTGCCATGTAGGAACCCAAATAGATTTGACTTGGCATTTTGACAAGACTTTTCACATTGGCTTTATCCAACCTCAGAGAACTGATAAAATTGCAATTATATTGTCTATATCATGTGATAGTCTATAAAGTGCTTTCCCATAAAATATCTAATGTTCTTCTCATAAAAACTTCTGAATTAGGCACAGTAGAGAATCTTACACATAAGTTCTAATAAAACCTAAACTTTAGGAGCTAAATTCACAGGCACAAGTTTGTACAGTTACTAAGTGGCATAATATTCTGACCTCAAAGCACATAATCTATCTACTATGTGGCATAAATAATTTTTTTTACCTCTTATTTATCATTAAAAATGCAGAATAAACTTTATATATAGAAAATTCCTTAGATGGAAACGTGGTCATTGGGTTGGAGGAAAGAGAGCTATAACATTTTAAAAGAACATTTAATCTAAAGCACTGTTGCCATTTCTACTAGCAAGAGCAGCCCTAAGCTAAAGTAAATAAAGACAACATTTTACTTGGAGGAAGAACAAAAGTATGATTTTGAATGTCTCCAGGGACAAAAGTTCATAGCTTTGACAGTGATGACAGCTTGTCTTGGTGAAATGACACCTTCTGGCTAAGAAAACCTATATCTATTTTCATTAAAAAATTAGCATAAAAATGTTGTATGTCTCCCCACATTTGAGAATCCATTTTAAAAACTGAGAAGGCAACAGGAATATTAAAAGATAGTAAGGAATAGTAATAAAAATAAAACTGCATCAGAGGTAAATTACTTAAAAATCTACTCAGTCACTAGCAACTGTTCTTGTGTGACTCGAAGCAAATTATTTGACCTCGAGTATCAAATGAATAGCCATGAATGGATAACATCTAAGCTTTCAACTAATTCTTACACTCTGTGATTTTAACTTGTGCAAAGTATTTACTGAGTAACTGAGAGGATGTTGTTTAATATTCCTATTTACTTCCCATTATCATTGTTTTGCAGAACAGTTTTCAATGAGTTGTAAATGCTTTCAAATATAATGAATTTCAAGTCTGCCTTTTAGAACATCTTAGAAATCAAAGAATGTGGTTATGAATATCTTTATTGAAAGCTTTAAAATTTAATAAGAAATAATTTGAAGATGATAATATTGAAAACTTTACTATTATGAAGCTTGGACATGTTCATTACAGTTTCTTAGAAAAGCACTCTGAGAATAATGAAATGCAATGATGGTATTTGACATTCAAAGAAACAGAGAAGCTAGCTTCATTATACTTTAATATACAACAGAATTTCATTTAGGTATACATTCATCCTGAGTCAATAAGAAACATCAGGTGTTTGCCTTGACAGAACACAACAAAATGTCACTGAGGGTAAGAGATGTCAGTGTGCCTTCTGTTGACACACTCTGAAACATCTCTTAAATAGTTTTTTCATTAATTTTTTCCTGACCTCCAAAGCTCAATAGCTATACTATAAAACACAAGGATTCTACACATGGTAAAATGGTACATGTACTCCTTAGTAGCTTTATTTCATTAAAAATTGGAAACAGCACAAACATCCATCAATAGATGAATAAAAAAATTGTGATATATTCCCATGGTGGCATACTACTCAGGAAAGAAAAAAACCAGAGGAGAGGAATCAACTATTGAAACACACAACTCAAAATAACAATGCTGAATGAAAAAAAAAAAAAAAAAAAAAAGCCCAAGCAAAAATATTACATAATGTATGACGGCATTTATATAAAACTATGAAATGCAAAGACTATAGTTACAAAACCAGATCAATGATAGCATGGATGTGGGCAGTGGGCAGTGAGACCAGGACAAAGGGATTACAAACGGGGAGAAGAAAATGTATGGGAGTGATAGGTATGTTTGTTATGTTAATTTTGGTGGCGATTTCATGAGTGTGTGTGTGTATATGTGTGTGTGTGTATATATATATATGGTCAAAACTTATCCAAGTGTGCACTATAAATACATGCAATTTACTTTATGTCAATTCTACCTCAATAAAGCTTTTTTTAAAAGAACAAAATTATTTGAGTTAGAATAAAATAATACAAAAAAGTTTCAAATATATTTATGTCACCATGGGATTCGCCCCATTTGAGAAAAAATTTAAAGTACAGTTCAATTTTTGCATTTATTTTTAGCATATATTTTGCATGGTAAGTTCAAGGTTTAAAATACACTACCGAATTTAACTTCTAAATACAAACCTAAGAGATGTATGCTATAATGTGATTTTTGTACTAGGATTTGCACTTTTTTTTTATTGCTTTTAGATACATGATTCAAATTATGTTAACTGGTGCTACTGCATAAGAATTTCACCACTACCATGTTCCGTCTAGGTGACTGTAAAAGACTATTCAGGAGCAAGTTGAGTGTATTTCTGCTCTGTAGCCTAGGCAAGAGTTTAGTGGCACAATCAGAGCTCACAGCAGACTTGAACTCTTGGGCTCAATCAATCCTCCTGCTTCAGCCTCCTGAGTAGCTGGAACTATAAGCATGTGCACCACCACGCCTGGTTAATTCTTTAATTTTTTGGTAAAGACAGAGTCTCATTATGTTGCCCAGACTGGTCTTGAACTCCTGAGTTTAAGTGATCCTCCCACTTCAACCTCCCAAAATGCTGGGATTACAGGCAGGAGCTACTGTCCTGGTCAGACTGGGTGTTTTATCTTTAATTTAGCCTTCTCCACAATTCCGTGCCTTCTACCCCAATTTTTGACTTGTGTTTACTCTGTGAGTACACTCTCACTTTTATCTCTGTCCCAGAAGAAGTGTCCTATTTTTGTGTTCCATGATAAAACTACTTTAGCTCTAAAAGCTACATGTTGCTAAACAAATCCTCCGACATTCTCTCGAGAGGGTAGCTTCCTTTCTCTAAATCACCTAACACTGACCAACCACATCTAAATTTGCTATCTCCTGGTTACTCTGGAGTCTCAGATTGTTTTCACCTTCTGTAGGGTCACTGCCCACAGTTTGAACATTGCTCGTTCTTCTGCAAAGCATCCTAGTCTCCGGGTTTGGTCTGCTACGCCATTAACTGAGTCCTGATTTTGACAACATAAAGAATATCAATAATAATGCTATATAGTTTCCTATTCACGAAGCAGAAATTTCCAATGAGATTCTACAGCACCATGTGAAAAGGGTAGTATATCTCTTGTCAGGCATTGCCTTAATCCCAGAGTAAATAACTTGAAAAATCCCTATTCTCCATATCGATTCATTTTTATGTTTTCTGAGTATCACAGAGCGTTCCAGTTAAGATTAAATAGAACAACGTTAAATACAGTGATGCTCCTTTTTTTCTGACTTTTTGTTACTGATATCACATATTCCAGTTAATTTCCACATCTTCAGACTTCTAATCAAATAAAATTATTTGCGTTGACTCACCAGAGGAAATGAGTTGTCTGCCTTTGAGCGTGATTCCTGGCTAAAGAAAATTATAAGAAAAATCTTCTTGCTGAACTATGACTGAATATAAGTGTTTAGATACCAATTCAGATCTAAGATCACAAGCTCCATCACCTCTCAAAACCCTCTTTTCCCTTCATTCACTCTTTCAGTTTCACGGGATCTTGTAGTCAGTGATTGCCCTCCCTGTACCATGCCGTCATCACGCTCTGTGACACTGACACCCCAACTGAATCACTCCTTGGTCGTGTGCAATTCAGGGCTGCTCCAAAAAGTTGAATTTCTCAGATCAGCATCCTCCAGTCACCGCTTTGCTTTGGAGTGCCATAAGCTCAGTCCCCTGAATCTGAAACTCACAATCCCTAAAGGGTGACATTGCAGAAAACACTACTAAACTAACATTGCAAAATATATCTCAGAGAACCGGTCTAGAAATTAACACCGAGTATACGGTTTCTAGATTTAAAACTAAACTCTGAAAATTTATTCAGGATTGATCAATCTAATGTAGAAATTGAGTACCAGAAGTGTTTCTTTAGCTGTCTCTGGGTGAGTGGGTTTGACTTTTGGCTGCATATAAGAATTACATGGAGAGCACCTTAAAGAGGACAATGACTAGGTGGGTGGGAGCCCTGACCAACTAAAACTGAACTAAAATACATAGTATTTATAGCTCTTAAAATCTCCATATACTTTCTGAATTGAGAATGACAGATCTACACTAAGGCCCACCCCCTATTAACATACTGAAGTATAAAAATGAATTTAAAAATAAGTGAATACTCAGATGCCACTCTTCAAGTACGAATACACTCTGTATTCTTCAGCAATGCTTCTTCCTTGAATTCCTGCCTATTCTTCCCCATGGTGAGGTAGGTTGAACACCTGAGGAGCTCCCTTCTTTACTAGAAAGGCAAGAAATGTTTCTCTCACCCTGATTTATTTCTTGTCCTTTTGTTACCCAAAGCCAAAGAAAGTACCTTCTAATCTGGGGTCACTCTCATTCCCAAATCTTATTATAACACTAAAATTGCAGCTCTTGAAAGGAGAAAAAAATAAGAATGAGAGCAAGAGCAAAAAAGAAGAATGAAATAGAGACAGGAGAACTTAGGTACCTTTTTTTCTTGCATCAAAACCCTGGAATATGGTCATATTCCATTTCCATTGTGTCTTTCATTTGAGACAGACCAATGTACCTAGGGGATTTGAGTGAAGAAAAATGTGAGTAGGTCACCAAAAAGAACTACTCAAATATCAATACAGTTACCATTTCTCATTGCTTCCATTTTCAAAATGAACATTTTGGGGTCAAAAAGGCACCTCCTAAAGTACAGAACTTAACTCATTAGACTTTAAGCAACATTTCCCAGACCTATCCTGACAAACATATGTACTACAGAGGTCCAAATGGACATTTTTTTAATCGTACATTCTGAAAAAATGATGCAATACATGAGAAAAACTATGTTTGAGAAATTATTGGAGGCAATGCCTGTGTATTTTATATGGTAGGGATTAGTGACTTTGAGCTTAACCGTCTATATCAATCTAAACTGAATAATCTGGAAAGCAGGCGCATATGGGTACCTTTTACAAAATGTAAGAATTATGAGAGTTGATGTTCTGGGAATACCACAGGGTTAGGCAATTCTTTCCGCACTTACCAAAAAGATGACAATTAATATACCAACCCCTTTTAGACAACAGTTAATCACAGAAAATATAAAAAAAAGCAAAAATGTTTGCAGTTCTTTGGAAATATTGTCAGTGTTACATTAGATATCTAGCATGCTGAAATAATTAACAAAGTTCAATATCAACAGTCATTTCTGAGAAAATTATAGTATTTCCTGGATTTATATTTCCCCAATACGGTGAATTTTTTCTTTACTACAATAAATAGTAAAGAAAGGCGGCCCAGGTAAACATATTATGCATCATACATCTAAAGAAAAGGCAAAAAATGGGATAGAGATTCAGATATATATGAAAATCTGAATTTAAGAAATAGTAAAGGAATGAATGAATAAATGTCACAGCAGAAATTAGAATAGTGATCAAACCAATAAGAGGAATAATAGATATCCTAATATCAAAAACAATTTGGGAAGCCATCATAATTCAGAGAATTTACTTGCCTTGAATTCGGCTCTAGCTTGGATGCTGTGTGGTCCTGAGCAGCTAGCCTACCCTCTCTGACCCTTGGCTATATCATATGTAGATGCAAAGCAAGAATGCTTCCCCAATCCCTAGGTTGTTCTGATAATTAAATAAACATAAAATTCCTAGTATAATGTCTGACACATAGTAAGTGCTCAATTTAAAACAATTTAATATACCTGGTTCGGTGCTTATAACTTAATAGGTATTCACTGTGTTGGTTCTTTTACATGGGTTCAGACTGAAAATCTCCATTCACAGTAACTCTCAGCATCTTGATACAATTTGCACATCATTAAGAAATTATAATTAAAATGGTCATTAGTGAAAATGCAAATACAATTTTATGAATAGAAATAAATCAAGAATGGCAAAAAGTATTTATAATAGAAAAATTTCTGTAGGGAAAATAATATTTCTACTTAAGTATTTTACTTATTTGCATCACTGATGCAACAATTTTACTATGATTTCAGTATGTCCTATTTATCTATAATATTAGTACATTTTTACATAATAACCTATAAAATATTTTTACAAGTTTATGAGTATAACAGATGGCTGTGATGTTAAACAGGAACAGAAACTTTTTTGACCAGACATCCACAATGCATAACCTTCAGGCATAGTGTATATATTCTCAATACTAACTACTCTCAATAATAAGCAATCTGGGAAACTTGGTGGCCATCTCTTTTTGACATAAAATGCAGAAAAATAGACTGGAATAATCACAGGCGATAGTTCTCAATCTTAGTTTTTTCGTCAGAACCACCTATGCATTTTTAAAGCGTATATTTTTTGAGATGCTATCTCAGACCTATTGAATCAGAATTCCCAGGTATGTGGTCCAGCCTCCGTAATTTCTTTTAAGCTCCAAGTGAGTTTCTTCTGTGTAACCTGGATTGAGAACCTCTGAATGTGGGCTTGAAATAGACTGTTCTGTGATTCAATTCTAGGTCTGCCATTTCTATGTAACATGATATGTTTGAAAATTGATAGCATTAACTCCTGCTTCAAAGGGATGCCAGAAGAATTAATGAATACAAAAGTGCCCTGATTATATTACACACAATAAAAATACCTATTATATAAATACATATTAGCTAGATATAGAGAGAAATATAGACATAAGTATAGCTTAGATACAGATACAGATCTTTCTTGATTAACAACAATGAAAGTGCCTCTCTTTTCAGAGCCCTAAGGAAATCGGTTAGACCCTGTGCTTTCTCTTGCTCTCTGTCACCACATCCAACTCTCCCACATTTTGTGGGTACTTGCTGCCAGTAAAGAACAGGCAGTGACTCAATAGTGATGGGTCGCTATCCCTGTTATGGTACACAGTTAATCACAGTTACTGTGCACCATTCCATAATTATTTCTTACCACAAGCTGCGGAATCACCCTGCAGTAGTAATTTTGTGATTCCTTACCTCTGATTCCTGCCTGGCTTGTTCAGCTTCCATGATTGCACCAGCCAATAAAGAATAGTATGACCAGATCATATCAGTGCTTTGTAAATTCAGAGGAAGAGAGTTTACTGTGAAACTGTGTGATTCACTGTGTAATATTAATTGAGAAGGATGAAGCTCTGATATGGGCAGGGTAAATGTAAATTTTTGACTGACGAGTAATCGTTAGTGGTTTACTTTCAGGCATTTAGGCAGCAAATTAATCTCTGTTAGATTAATTTTGAATGAACTTTGAATGAAAGCCATGCATTCATCTAGTAGAAGATTTTCAGAAACTGACAGATTCTATTACTTAGAGAATCAGTGTTTATATTTACCTTGAGAGCATGGAGATTTGAATATATCAAAAGTAAACATTCTAAAAAGTATTCTAATGGAAAACTATGCCTGATAAGATAGTTATTATAATATAATGAAAAAAATGTTTAGGAAATATTCAAAAATAGCAGAATAATTAATTAAATGTGTGACTCAATGATGATTTAACTCTTTAAATGAAAATTGCTTCTCACCCCACAATGCTGACATTTATCTTCTTAAAGAACCCAGGTTACACATAACTTCCCATCTCTACTCCCTGCTATGCTTTGTTGTGGTATGTTGTCCAGATTGCAACACCACCACTTTCTGGACTGAAGCACTCATTTTCTCAGCTGCTGGAAGTACTGATAACTGAATTCTCTTTGACAAGCCCCACTCTAGTGTTTCCTTTTCCCAATCCAGGATGACTCTGAAAGGTTATCGCAGTTACAGAGCTCCACAGAGGACTGGTTGAGGCCTTTGGAGTTCAATTCCCCCAAAGTCTGTCCGACTCCAGACAGGTGTTGATCTGAGAGCATTCTCCAACAAATTTCCTGAACGTGAATTTCTTTCTCAGACACTGCTACTCAGGGAACAAGATCACCAAATTGCCCGGCGTGGACACTTTTAAACAACCTGGACTGATGGAGCTCTCACTCCTCCAAACTGGGATTTCAGCTACTGAAACCTGGAAACTGTGGCCTAAGTATTATTTCAAATTCTGTGAAATATGTCATACTTACAGCTTCACTTGCACTTTCTAATTTTACTTTTCAATAAATTAAATTGGAATTTAAACTATACAGAGGCAATAATTTAGGAAGATCAATATGTAAAAATTAAAAATGCCTTATCTCAGTTCCATTACTATTCAGGCACAGGCTTTAAAATCAGTTTAGCTTGTCTACTTTCATAAGCTTTTAATTGATCTGTCTGTCCCAATTATTTTCCCTCTCTAAACAATCTAATAAAGTCCTGAGATATAAATAATTCTTTAATACACACCCTAAAATTTGTCAGCTCAAAAAATTGCAGTAGTCCCAAAATGTCCCAGGAGTAAAGAAATAAACCCTGTATTATTCAGCAACCTGGACTCAACCTAACTTTTCTAACTTCATGTACATTTTGGTCTTTTGTTGTTGTTGTTCTTACACATAACTTTTATTTTCTCCGTTTCCAATTTCCTATGTTTTATTTCTTTAAAAAATCTTTCCTCTATTCTAAAAGGTGTGAATGTAACATATCTACCGGTTAGGTTCCACATCAGACGCCACTATTTTTGCAATCTTACTATATCTCTCTGGCCAGAGTGAACCTTTATTTCAAGTATCATATTTTATACTTGTGGTTTTCTTATCAATTATAACATTCTACCTTATATCAAGACATTAGAGGCCATGCCTATTTATCTTTGCATCTCCCGCTGTGCCTTCTTATAAAAAGTACAAAAAAACATTTAAAAATAAATCATAGAAAGTGAAAAGACATAAGACAAATATACCATGCTTGACACAGAACTTTTTTCTACCAATGAAACACCCTCGAAATATATAGAATTACTTTACTGAGTCAATAGTTATTCTTTATCTTTATTAACTAAAGCTGTTTTTCTCTTGCTGACTAAACTTTCTGTCCTAAGTATAGCCCATTAATAATGTGTTTTCTTCAATATGCTGCAGCAATCATCCATAAGGGAATAGTCCTAGCAATGCCTGCTACTCATGTTTTATCTCATGAGCTAAGATGTAGGTTTGAGGTATCACTTTGCTCATGTTAAAACATATCAATCAAAATTATTTTTATGTATTTGGAGCTTACTTTGGCGTATCAACAATCCAATTGCAATTGAGCCAGATTATGAAGTACCCAATTGCTTGATAAAGTATGCTATACCTTCAGAATTACAAGTAGATTTATAGTTACCAATTTATATTTCTCAATAGCCAAAGGAAAAATGAAATATGTTTTCTCAATTGCTGTTTCTGTAAAACTACAGAAACAGGAGAAAAAAAAGTTGAACTTCAGCATTTTTTGGTTTGTCAGTCTTTGTCAATTAAATTTTTATTATTTTTACTAATACAATTTGCTTCAGGTAACTCTTAGCATTCTCTTCATTTCACCTTAGATATTTATTGATAATGGGGTAGCTGGAAGGAAATAGAGCATCAAATTTTAAAAAGACACTAGTAAATTATCTTGCAGATACCTTAAATTTTGCCTCTAAAAATGAAGGTATCCTTTGCATTCAATTTATAAATTTGAATAATTTGTAATTCCAGCATAAATCCATATTCCTAAGGATTTTCCATGATTATTTTACTTAGGTTTCACAATTGCTGTATTAAATAAGTATATATGCTCAGGTTGATAGCACTAGCATGGAACATAGCTAGCCTTTATACCCAGCAAATTTATTCCAGGGCAACCTCTCTGCAATACTGCTTTTTGAAGAGTGTGTGTGTATATATATATATTTTATATATATTGTTTATATATATTTTATATATATTATATATTATATATGCATTTTATTGGTGGTTTTTTGTTTGTTTTTGTTTTTTTGATATGGAGTTTTTTGCCCAGGCTAAACTACAATAGCACGATCTTGGCTCACTGCACCTCCGCCTCCCAGGTCCAAGCAATTCTTCTGCCTCAGCCTCCCGATTATCTGGGATTACAGGTACCTACCACAATGCCCAGCTAATTTTTGTATTTTTAGTAGAAACAGGGTTTCACCATGTTGGCCAGACTGGTCTCGGACTCCTGACTCAGGTAATCCACTTGCCTCTGCCTCCCCAAGTGCTGGGATTATAGGCGTGAGCCACCATGCCTGGCCCGAAGAGCTAAAATATTTAAAGAAAGCCTAATTTGTACCCATGGTTTAAGAATTCTGAATGGTTTTCAAAAATCAATGTACTATAATTTAATCAATAATATTACATTGATGTATCTTTAAATACATAAATATTAAGTGAGGACAAATACTTGTTTATCTCATTAATAATGAATAGATGATACACAAGAGAAGAATTGATTTGTTTTATCCCACATAAATCAATCAATCACAGATTTTTTTTTTTTGGAGTGGGAAAGATAATGTTTTTCAAAGTGAAACAAATCATTTCTGACATTTAATCTTGCTCATTTATCTCAGTAACACTTGAAAGGAAATATCCATATGATCTTTTATGAGAATGAAAATACATAATAGAGGGAGGGTTAATTAAATGCTTATATATATTTACCGTGCTGCTATAGGATGACCTAATGTTTATTACTTTGACTCATAGACTGTATTCCAAAAGAAGGTAAACTGGAGCCACAGGAAGGTGACACTTAAAGGGGAATTGCCAGGGCTCTTCAGTCCTGCATAGCAGAATGACCTCACATAGAAGGATATATAGCACTATCAATGTTTTCTTAATGCTTATCTCTCACCTGGATTATTTTAATAGCTACCTAATTTTTCCTCACAATTTTACCCTTCCTCCCTTATAGTCTATTCTTACGCAGTATTCACAATGATATTCTAAAATTTAAGTCAAATCTTACATTTCTACTCTGCTCAAAATCTCCTATTGGAGTTGTTGCTTAGAGTTAAAATGGAATAGGTTACCTTGAACTAACCTTTCAATTGATAACAAAAATAAAATATTTCCAAGAAAGAGTAATTATGTTGTAGTAAGTGCTGTGTTTACCATAACTTTATTTTTTCACTTAAGATTATTTGCTGATTCTATTCCTAAGGCATAAAAGCCAGTAAGAAAGCAGTGTCCAAAACCTTGTGGCAGCCTCACTTGGCTGGAAAGACAAATTTGGTGTTCAGAGCTTCCAAGGAGATAAAAAGTCATGGGTCAAACTTGGACAATACAGAACTGCATAAAAGTGTATCCGTTATTCTACATGTAAATTTCCACTTCTGATTCCTAAGGTGTGCACACATGTGGTGAGACACTTTTATATTTGTTAAAGAAATTGAATTATTACAAGAAAAAAATTAGCAAAGCAAACTCTATGCCCACATGGCTTTACTATTGAAATACTTCTACTCTGCTTTACCGTTCCATGCTATGGAATTGTTACTGAGAAGTGCCTGAACAGCGAGGGATGATACCTTCTAGAACTGTTTCAGTGACATGTGGCCATATGACCATAAATTCTAGCCTGTGAAATTGATGCACAAGTTATTGCCTTCATTTTCTATCTTGGTGCATATAATTACCTCCCACAGGGCATTCCATTCCATGCTGTTCTATCCCACCCAATCAGTTGGATGCTGAGGCCCAAGGCAACTTGGGAGACATGTATTTTGACTGTCTAAGCCTCTGCCAGTCTAAGCTTCTGAATAATTACATGGGGCAAATTCACAACCTTCCTTGTCTACCTGGGATGATCTTGGACCCTTATGTGAGCTATAATTAAAATTTTGTTGCATTTATCCACTGACATTTAATTGCTTTTTTATTATAACAGCTACTGTTAGCCTCATCAATCGAGAAAAAATAAGCTGGCATAGAGGAGGGCAGAGGGTTAGTGGAGCAAATAATGGAGTCATGGTAATTACTAAGAACCAACTACAAAAATAATAGAGGCATGAACAGGTGTGGTAGCCTAAACAGGTGAGGTTGCAGCCAGATGAGAAATAAGACAAAACATATGACACACATTGTAGGTGAGTCAAAAATAATGGATTGAATAGTTTGGATAATATTACTGCAAATAATAAAAATACTTTTAGGGATTTGTTTGTAAAGTAACGAAGACAGCGTGCTGAATTTAAGTTTGAGTGTCAATGGGATATCCAAGATTGATCAGGCATTTTTCTGGAATTCTGGATAGAAATTCCTATAGGAGATAGGTTAGTTCAAAAGACATAACTATGAGATAATTTAGGAAAAATATGACTATTGAAACCACCCAATTATGTAAGATTTTCAAGCGGAAAAAGTAAGTAGGTGAAACGAAGAAAATAAACTTGTGAAGACACTTAAATGTAAAGGGAAAAAAGATGGTACAATTAAAAGTGAACCAGATTCGAAAATTTGAAAACTAAGTGAATGACATGTAGAGCCAAGAGAAAAAATAAAGAAAAACAAGAGAGAAGATGTTAGAAAGCAACATGGAGGAGTCTCCTGTCTGCTGCTGAAAGGAATTTCAGTGATGTCATGAACACAGAAATGTGATTTCCAGAATTATGCAATTCATCTGTGATTAGAAAGTAAAGACACCAAATGTTGCCTAATACATACAGCACTTTGATATTAAAAGTATAGAAGAAGAGTAGCTAGATTTTACAGTAGAAAAGACCATTCATTCGTTCATCCAAGAATGCTCTTGGGAAACTACAATGTGTCAGAGACAGATTCAAGCACATTGTTAAGTAAGGGGAGTAGAGACGGTAGCAGTAGTAAGTAATCCATGGGTCAGCATTTCTGAGAGGAGAGTAAGTCATGGGAAGGATAAGCTGCATGTGCTGGAGGGGAAGAAGGACACTTCTTCAGGGGCAGCAGCTACAAAGGAGACAGATGGGAAGATACAGAGTGACATGGTTAGGTTTTGTGTCCTCACCTAAATCTCATCTTGAATGATAATCCCCATAATCCCCACCTGTCAAGGGAGAGACCAGGTGGAGGTAGTTGAATCAGGGGTGCGGTTTCCCCCATGCCATTCTCGTAATAGTGAGTGAGTTCTCCTGGGTTCTGATGGTTTTATAAGGGGCTCTTCCCCCTTCACTGGGCACTTCTCTTTCCTGCCGCCTCATGAAGAAGGTGCCTTGCTTCCCCTTCACCTTCTGCCATGACTGTAAGTTTCCTGAGGCCTCCTTAGCCATGCTGAACTGTGAGTCAACTAACCTCTTTGCTTTATAAATTACCCAATCTCTGGCAGTTCTTTATAGTAGTATGAAAATGGACTAATACACGTAGAAAATAGAGGCAGGGAGAAAGGAGATGAAGAACCTCAAACTGTGCAGTAATGTAGGAGCCTATGTCATTTACTGTAGTCAAGAATAGTTATAAGGCTAAGGAGACTGAGAAGTCTAGTGAAAATTTAGAACAGATGTTATGGCAAATAAGATATATTAAGTAGAAGTAAATAAAAAGGGTAGTGAATAATGAGAATGACGTTATCAGCTAAGGCTAAATAGCCACAATTGCCAAAACTGAAGGACCATGAGCCAAGAAAATCAAGAAAAGGAAAGAGACTCGAGATACCAATTCAAAAATCAGTGAGAGGCAGAGAAGTGGGAGAAGAGGGAATTTCAAAGTTTCTGGAATGCTTTCTCGATAGAGAGTATTAAGTATTATACAGCATAAAATGAAATAATAATATATCTGGCTTTAGAAGGATTTAAAAATCCAGTTAAGAACACAGGACTTTCATACGTATATTAAATAAGAGTTCAAGTATAATATGTAAATAAGAATAAGTGTTCATGCTGTAAATGCCAAACAAAATGCTTTGGGGAATTAGTGTGGATGAGCTTGAAAAGGAGAAGTTTCTTGAAGGAGGCAAATTTAAAGCAGAGATTTGAAAAGA
Source organism: Macaca fascicularis (assembly GCF_037993035.2). Classification (NCBI taxonomy): domain Eukaryota; kingdom Metazoa; phylum Chordata; class Mammalia; order Primates; family Cercopithecidae; genus Macaca; species Macaca fascicularis. The sequence continues at coordinate 66,837,453 of NC_088385.1, read as the reverse complement.
GGAGATGGGGTGGTAAAAGAAACATTTTAGGCTGGCGGAGGTATGAAGGGACACTCTGAGATTAGAAAGAATTGTCAAAGTTCTGAGACAGTGTAGGCTTCAAGCCTTCTTGTGGACTCCTCTTTGCAGCTCTCTGCCAGGCACAAGATTAACCAAGGTCAAGAAGAAAGAGGAAGAGAAAGGGGTCAATGTTCCCCCTTGACTCTCAAAAGGCAGCACAGCTATCGCCTTCATTTTCAAGAGTGGAAAGGGTTCATCTATGTTAAAAACTAGTCACTGCTGTCAAATACATCCCTCATTTGCTTATACAAAATGATTTATTCTTGCCAAAACTGGCTGTTAGTTTAATGCAGCTGTGGAAACAGAATGAAGCTCAAACCAAACAACAACTTTCTTCTCTGCCACCCAACTCCCATGACCAAAAATACATTTTAAAAAGCCAAAATTTATCCATTTTGATAAAGCCCTACGAGCACTGTCCTGTCAGAAACCAGAGGACAACATCTATTCATCCTTCAGGAAAGGCAATTTTAAATTCATTTCAGTCATTCCCTGTAATTGAGTTTAACTGCACAAAATCCTTCAGCTGACCTACAGTTGATCTTTTACTTTTTCTCTAACACAATTGCTCAGAAAGTAAACTAGTCCATCTGACTTGCTGGAATGAAAGCAAAGCTTTAAAAAAAAAATCAGAAGCACAAATAAGCAAAAAAGTGGCAAAGCCATCTGTTTGGGGATTATCAGAACTGATGCAGGTAAATAATTAAAACAGTTTAAGTGGCCTTTTTTTCCCATACAGAAAGAAAATTCCAGGACCACATGGTATAAAAGTATCACATATGGAAACTAATTAAAACCTTGTCAAAGGAAGCTTGTCATCTCTTATACCTCAGTGAGTGAACAAGAAAATAAGACAAGATTGCTACAGAAATGGGCAAAATAATTTGCTTTGAAATTTGTTGTTTTATAAGAGAACCATCTTTCAGGAACCCAAGTTGCATACCCTGGGAATGTTACTATTGGTTTGATCATAAGTGAATTCAAATTTGGACTAAGCTAATCCAGAGTAGTTCTAAATTATAGAAGAATTTACAATGGCACCAATCTTTGCATTAACTTAAAGCAAAAAAAAAAAAAAACAAACAAAAACAAACAAATGAAAAGCCAAGGAATGTCATCCTAGGGGGTGTATGAAAGAAAGATGAAGTGGCTCTAACTTAAGAATCAGGCAACCTGAGTTTAATTCTCAGCTCATTTAATGTTTTGGTTATGTGGTCAGTCCAAACTTGCCATTATCACTACCCGATCTGCAACCCTCAATGGATTATTTTACTCACAGATTCCATTGCACTTTCAAATTTCCCTGGGGATTTGGTATACATCATTAAATATATTTCATTGAACTGATTTCAGCAAGGTGCAAATTCCTTTTTGCCCACCATCTCTCTATTCCCCAGCCACTACCAACATACATATTTGTTCTGTCTTCCTCCTTTGTGTTGTTAAACTTAAATGTCTCTCATGGATTCTTAAAGACAAGCCTGTGAATAGTTATTCTCACCTTTCTACTTGGGCAGTCCCTAATTAGAGTCAAGCTGAGAGAGATTATTATTAGACCCCCTACTAGGTGTTCTATATGCAGGATCACATGTAATCCTAAAATAACCCTTTGAGGTACGAAATGTTATTATTCTAATTTAACAGATAATAATGATAATTGAGAGAATATCTGACTTTCTAGAAAGAGACACAGCTGGCATGGAACCTCTATGAGTCTTTTTCAAATGCCTTGATAGGTAAGCATTACACTATACTGCCTAATTTGAAAAGAAACAACTTGACATAAATCACAGAGTCTTCATTCGTGAAAAGAGTTAACCTAATTTCAATAACTTCCCCTCTAAGGGTGAAGATTCTTTGAGACACTCCATTCAGAATCTGGACATGTATTTGCTTTTGAAACTTAATCTTTTGTTCTGAAAATGGAATCATTTCTTATATTTCTTTTGGAAAGATTTGTAAAATAAATGAAAAGAAAAAATGTATAACTAATGAAAGCATTTGGAAAACACATTCAGCTGACAAATTAATCAGAATATTAAAAGTTACTAAGTTAAAGTTATAATATTGCTTTTTGAATATAACATAACATATTTCAGATACTGATATAGAAGCAACCAATTCATTTGGATTCATAAAAAATAGGATGATAGGAAATCATGACACATACATGCACTCAGGTCTGACATATTGCAAGGACCTCCATAAGAATTATTTTTACACTCTCATTTGGTAAGCTATTTTACTTGGAATTTATTCTAAGAAAATAATTTTTGTCCAAATATAAATCTATACAGATCAGTAAAACCCTTTTAATCTTGCTTAATGTTATTAGAGCATTTATTAAGCACTGTGTTTCTAAAACTACATACGTTGAAAGTATATGCAGCTCCTTTCTTTCATCCTTAATTCTACATTCTCTGAATATCTCCATTAAGAGGACACAGACAAAAACATGCCACAGTGCAAGACACTTAGTTGCCATTATATAATTTTATAAGAACCCTAAGAGAGTTGCCACCTATATACATGAAATACTGCTATCAAGATTCAGAGATGACCTTTTGGTCCAGGTGTCTAGCACTAATAAGCTTTGGGGTTTTGGGTCTGAGCCTTACCTTGCTTTAGATCTCTCATAGTGTTTACTATAGTGCTCTGCCCATTCAGGAAATATTTATTGATTTAATGAATAAAGCAATGCATTCTGCAGGAAAGCTGAGAGCTTTGCAAACAGCAATAGCTTTTCTTTTTCTCCACTCAAAGAGAACATGCTGAAGTCAGGAAATTCTCTATCGAGGAAAAGGCCTTACCAAAGATAACAGGGGTATATCTCAGCTTTTGCACTCTGAGAGGTGAGAGGAATATTTTTAGCACCTTCTGATTGTAAAAGGGACAGTAAAACATATTCAATTATCGCTTAACCTCTTATCCAAACTAAATCATCTTCATTGCCAATGGGTGTCTGGTTCTTTATATGGGCCACCATAGTTGAGTTAATCAGAGTTAGAAGAGGCTAAGGATTAGATACACAAGCAAAGTCATCAAGGAGAGGAGGCAATACAAAGTTATTCAGGAAAAAGCAGTGAAATCTGTGGTGTAAACTAAGCAAAAACTAAGAGATCAAAAGCAAAGATAATGGAAATCATAATCAGTATGGAAACCAAGAACAGGAAGTTAAAAGACAGGTTTTCGTGTTCAAGGTCATTAAACCAGACATAAGGATAAGACGCATATCACAACTCAGACTTCTAAGTTAAATACAGCAAAACAAGGAGAGAAAAGCCAGTTACTTAATTGAAGGAGCATGCTTTGGTGCCTTTTATCTAACAGCTACTGGTGATGACTCCTCCTCCTCTGCCTGACTCTTACTCAGAGTTTAATATACTATTGTCAGTCTGCTTACTTTACACATTTTCACACTGATCAAGTCACTGTCAACATTTTACTATTTGTTAGCTTTATTCTTCCATTTTTTTAATTTTAAATTTTTCATTTTCAGAACTACTATCCGACAGTGTAGCTTTTCACAAAGGAAATATATGTATATAAAAACTTATTTGACTTTTGCTTGAAAATCTCTTTTGAATTATTCTTTTTGATCTCCATCATAGAAGTTCTTAAACACTTATTAGTGAGTTTCTATAAGACCATAGTCACAGTTTCTTTAACTCAGAAATGACTATCTCACTTGATCTCTTCTCTCTGACTTTTGGAACTAAGTCTATTACATTAAATAAATGAATATGTCATTTCTGTATCTTACTTTCATGACCATGAACATGATAGATACCAGAATGAGATCCTTTTCTCATTTTCTACATTATGCCGATAAAAAGGGCAGAAATGATATACTGTCTTTATCAGTGTCTCATGAGTATTCAGGACTTAGAGTAGTTGAGTTGACAAAGATTAAAGAACGAAGATCACTACTGATACATTTGTAATAAAAATTTGGTTTTATTAGAGAAGACATTCTGCTTGTGTTGCTCCCTTTATGTGATGTCTAATCAAACTGAAACCAGATTATACCAAGATAAATTGTATTTGGGGCACTGAACACCATCCATTTCTATATCCTGAAAAGTGGTCATGATTCCTAGTTTATTGTCTTTTCTTTCACAGGAAAAATTATTCCACTTGCAATATATCTTCTAGGAAATTAATACTATAAATAATGCTTGGGTACTAATATGACTTTTGTCCAAGTAATAATTAAGAACTATAATTTTCCATTGACTTGAAGATTATATAAAGGTTAAGAAAATAAAACAGCTTCTTTTTCTTGAGATTTCTACTACACAAAAGTCAAAGAAATAGACCTTATATTTCCTATACACATTTAATCTGTTGCCTTATACTCCAAAAGCAACAGTAGCATAAAAACAAATTTAATGTACCAAGATCTTATTAGTTATATTGGCAATGGTAATAGTACTAATACTTTATATTTTGATGTTTCTGAGTTTATAGAAATTTTCCTGTGCCCCATTTGGATCTCACAAAGTTATGAAGTCAGCTGACTTTTAATGGGAGAAAAAATTACTGAAATGTATGGAATGCTTATTTTATGTTGGTATAGTTTGAATACTTAAATGTATATTGCTTTTAATCACAAAAAAAGAATGTAACTGGGTTAATTGGTAGACCAAGAAACCAAGGCTCAAAGAGTGTTTCATGACTACACAGTAAGTCAAATTTATCTATTCATATATTTAACTCTCTACTCACTATTTCACTTGACTATGTTTGAGTTATTTCAACTTTATATGTCCAGAACTGAGTTGTTTATTGCCACGATCAAATCTGCTCCTCTGTTTTCATCTCAGTAAATGACAATATCATCCTCCCAGTTTCTTAAGTCAAAACTCTTGGAATTATATATATTATAGTTTATTTTTTCAAATACTTAAATAAAGTAAGGTATCATGGTGGATATCTAACAGAAGGCAATCCAGAAAGAGAGATTTTCAAAGGGCTTGATGTAGTATGGGCTTGACTTGGTCAAGGAGGAAGCCAGTGCTCCTGGGGTAGGGCAAGTGAGAAAGTGATAAGAGAACAGCAAATGAGTGATCATGTAGGGCTTCAAGACCATGGTTAGGACTTCGAGTGAAATAGGAAGCCATTACATGTTTGTTATCCCACAGCAAATTCATAAGCAAATACTGTTAGTTCTACCTTACTTATCCTGAATCAAACCAGTTCTAAACATTTCACTTTGATCACTTCGCTCTAACCCATTGTAACTCATCAGCACCATGTAAGTAGTTTCCTATGAGGTCCTTCTAATTCCATACTCTCTAAAGCCTACTCTTTGCAAAACAGCTATCCTGTTCTTTTGAAAAAGAAAGCCAGATCATGTCACTTTTGCACTCACAAATGTCCAATAGCTCACTATTTCACTCAAAATCCTAACTGTGTTCTTAAAGCCCTAGATGATGGCTCATCTGCTGTCCCTCATTTTCTCACTTGCCCCCTCCAGAAGCACTAGCTTCCTCCTTGATCAAGTCAAGCCCACACTGCTTCATGCCCTTTGAGAATCCCTCTTTCTAGATTGCTTTCCTGTTAGATATCCCTGATGGTGCCTCATTTCATTCAAGTATTTTACCAAACAGAGCCTTATCAAAAAAAAAAAAAAAAATACTGTGTTCAGTCTATTTAAAATATTATACTAATCACTCTTCCATTATCCTGCTTTAATTTTCTTCTTAGCACATTATCAACTGATATGAATTTATTTGTTTTGTTTCATTGTCAACATTGTATTATTAGAATGGCATCTCCAAGAGAGCAATGACTTCAATTTGGCTCACTGCTGTATCTTTAGTGCCTAAAATAGTATCTGGAATAGTAGACACCATAAATATTTCAGACATATACACGTTCAACAAATATTAAGTATCAAATGCTATTGATATCATCTTCTGAAAAACTTCAATCTAGTGTTAAAAAACTTTGACCAAGTTAATTTTAAGAGCACTGAGTAACAGAAATCAAGACTTGCATGGTGATATGGCAGAATGTGACAGATGACCATAACCTAGATTGGAATATTTGGCAAGGTCTCCTACATTGAGCATGAATATGACTTAGATGGCAAGGCAAGAGATTTCCAAGGAGATGGCATAGCACGTGCAAAGACTGCCAAGTATGGTAAGAGCAAGCAAAGCTGATATGAAAAAGTTGAAAACTTTTAAATAGAACCATTAAAGGACATTAAGCAAAAGAGCAGCAGAAAATAAAGCTAGAAAAGACTTGCTTTATGCATTAACTTTTTTTCCTAAACACAATGGAAACTTGAACAGTCTAAAACTTTAAAAAAAAAAGTATCAGCTAAAATATGAGGATTGGATTATAATATAAAGTATTTTTGTAGAAATACTACTTAGGAATCAACAGCAATAATATAGTATAGAAGCAATGATCATGGAAGAAAATCAGTGGATTATGAAGAAATATTCTTGATTAAAACAATAGCTTTGATTTAGACTAATGAAAAATCTCTGGAGTGGGATAGTGGTGGTGGTTTTGTAACCAATTGAATGTACTTACTGCTGTTTAACTGCATTTAAAAATTGTTCAAAAGGCTAATTTTATGTTATTTGTATATTACCATGATAAAATATAAACAAAAAACAAAATATAGACCCCCAAAGGCACAATAAATTTCCAGGAATATTTTTAAACCAGCTTTTAGTTTTTATTAGAAATGGGGATTAAGAAACTACAGAGTAAAGCATGATTTATATATTTCAAGTTTAAACAATTAGATGGGGCTGATTTTCAGATGCTTTTGATACATAAGTGAAGATGTCAAATAAGCAGTCAGAAATGGAAATCTCAAGCTCAGAGGGGGGTTTGGACTAGTCATAGTAACATAGAAATCGTTGGCATGTAGATGGTAAATGAAGCCTTGGGAATGAATGGGGTTGTGATGGAAGAATGTGTAGGAGCAGAAAAAGCTGACTCAAAGAATCCTGGGCAACATCAGAATCTAAAGGAAGGCAGAAAAGATAGAAAAGGAAAATAGATGGAAACCAGGAGAATGTTTAACAGAAATAGATTGCTTCCGGGAGAAACAGGTTAGGTAAAATTATGCTGAAAGGTCACATAAGATAATGCCTTAAGAAATGTCTTTTTATTCAGTGACAAAAAGAACATTGGTGCTTTTACACTTAGAGTGGAGTGATAAAGATTAAAATGAAATGGGTTGGAAAGTGAGTGGAAAGTGAAAAATTGACAAAAAACGTTTCAGATTACTCCTTAAGAAGTTGTTATGAAAAGGAACAAGAAATAGCATCTGGATTAGTAGAGGGAGATGAGAACTTATTTTTCTTTAGATGGGAAAGATTTAAGCATGTGTGCATTTCATGCAAAGATGCCTATAGAAAAACAGTTTCTTTTTTTATTATACTTTAAGTTCTGGGGTACATGTGCAGAACGTGCAGATTTGTTACAAAGGTATACACGTGTCATGGCAGTTTTCTGTACCCATCAACCTGTCATCTACATTAGGTATTTCTCCTAATGCTATCCCTCCCTAACCCCCAATTCCCCAACAGGCCCCTGTATGTGATGTTCCCTTCCCTGTATCCATGTGTTCTCATTTTCAACTCCCACTTATGAGTGTCAGTATGCCATAAATGGTTTTCTGTTCTTGTGTTAGTTTGCTGAGAATAATGGTTTCCAAATCCATCCGTGTCCCTGTAAAGGACATGAACTCAACTATTTTTATGTCTGCATTGTATTCCATGGTGTATATGTGCCACATTTTCTTTATCTAGTCTATCATTGATGGGCATTTGGGTTGGTTCCAAGGTTTTGCTATTGTGAATAGTGCTGCAATAAACATATGTGTGCATGTGTCTTTATAGTAGAGTGATGGATAATCCTTTGGGTGTATACCCAGTAATGGGATTACCAGATCAAATAGTATTTCTAATTCTAGATCCTTGACGATTCACCACACTGACTTCCACAATGGTTGAACTAATTTACACTCCCACTAACAGTGTAAAAGCATTCCTATCTCTCCACATCCTCTCCAGCATCTGTTGTTTCCTGACTTTTTAATGATCACCATTCTAACTGGCATGAGATATATCTCATTGTGGTTTTAATTTGCATTTCTCTAACAACCAGTGATGATGAGCTTTTTTTTCATGTTTGTTGGCCACATAAATGTCTTCTTTTGAGAAGTATCCGTTCATATGCTTTGCCCCCTTTTTGAGTGGGGGTTGTTTGTTTTTTTTCTTGTAAATTTGTTTATGTTCTTTGTAGATTCTGGTTACTAGCCCTTTGTCAGATGGGTAGATTGCAAAAATTTTCTCCCATTCTGTAGGTGGCTTGTTCACTCTGATGATAGTTTCTTTTGCTGTGCAGAAGCCTTTAGTTTAATTAGATGCCATTTGTCTATTTTGACTTTTGTTGCCATTGCTTTTGGTGTTTTGATCATGAAGTCTTTGCCCATGCCTATGTCCTGAATGTTATTGCCTAGGTTTTCTTCTCGGGTTTTGATGGTTTTAGGTCTTACGTTTAAGTCTTTAATCCATCTTGAGTTAATTTTTGTATAAGGTATAAGGAAGAGATCCAGTTTCAGCTTTCTGTATATGGCTAGCCAGTTTTCACAACACTATTTATTAAATAGGGAATCCTTTCCCTACTGCTTGTTTTTGCCAGGTTTGTCAAAGATCAGATGGTTGTAGATGTATGCAGATGTATGGTGTTATTTCTGAGGCCTCTGTTCTGTTCCATTAAGTCTATATATCTGTTTTAGTACCATTGCCATGTTGTTTTTGTTACTGTAGCTTTGTAGTATAGTTTGAAGTCATGTAGTATGATGCCTCCAGCTTTGTTCTTTTTGCTTAGCATTGTCTTGGCTATGTGGGCTCTTTTTTGGTTCCATATGATAGTTTCATATAGGAAGAGAATGCCTTGCATTGATGCTCAAGATCTTTGAAAAGAGAATCAGATCCATGTCTTAGCTGACCTAAGGAGAAAGTTCACCTTCTTTATTCTAACAGGAAAAAGGATGTTATCTTAGAACTTGGAATTAAACCAAGAAGACGGGTTGGTGGCTTGCTTCTCAGAAATCTATAGTTATTATGATAGTACAATCAGTATCTGTTAAAAAGTATACTGAGATGTCTAAAATATTTTTTAATGTTTATAATTTTAATGAAATATTTTATTTGGATATTATAAAGGTGGCTTCTGTCTAATTCACCTTTCTAGATGTTCACCATTTTACTTCTAGACACACAGGACAGTTACTTGTTCTCTGGATAGGCCATATATTCATATTCTGTTATTTATTTCCTTTGCCAGACCACATCATTTTTTAGTTAATTTTTTAAGTTGACAAATAAAAATTGTATATATTTATTATGTACGACATGTTTTGAAATATGTGTACATTTTTGAATGACTAAATAAGGCTAATTAATATGTCTTATCTCACATACTTATATTTTGAGGTGAGAAAACTTACAATAATTCACTTAGTAATTTTCCAATACAGTGTTGTTAACTACAGTCACCATGTTGTACAATAGACCTCTTGAATGTATTCCTTTTATCTAACTGAAACTTTGTACTTTCTGATCAATATCTCTCCAACCCTTGCCCCATCCCCAGATTCTGGTAACCACCATTCCATTCGCTCTACTTTTACAGATTCCACATATCACTGAAATCACATGGTATTTATCTTTCTGCGACTTGTTTATTTCAGTTAACATAATGTCCTCCAGGTTCATCTATATTGTTACAGATGACAGAATTTCCTTCCTTAAGTTTGTATAGTATACCATTGTGTGTGTGTGTGTGTGTGTGTGTGTGTGTATTCATTTGTTGATGGGCACACAGGTGGATTCCATATCTTGGCTATTGTGAATATGCCAGAATGAGCACAGAAGTGCAGAAACTCTTCGTATATTGATTTCATTTTTTAATATATATACCCAGTTAGTAGAATTGCTGGATCAAATGGTAGTTCTTGATACCTTTTTTTGTTTTTTGAGGAACTTCCATACTGTTTTCCATAACTCCTCTACTAATTTACATTCCCAACAACAATGCACAAGAGGTTCTTTTTCTCCACATCCTCTTCAACTCTTATTTTCTTTCATCCTTTTGATAATGGACAATCTAACAAGTGTCAAGTGATATTTTATTGTAGTTTTAATTTGCATTTTTCTGATAATATGTGATAGTAAGCATTTTTTTCATATACCTGATAGCCATTTGTATGTATTTATTTGAGAAGTGTCTATTCAGAGTCTTTGCTCATTTTTTAAGTAAGATTATTTGGTGTCTTACTACTGAATTTTCTGAGTCCCTTATGTATTTTGAATATTAACCCTTTATCAGATGTGTGGTTAATGAATACTTTCTCTCATTACACAATTTGTCTCTTCAATCTGTTATTTGTTTTCTTGGTGTGCAGAAGCTTTTTCGTTTGATGTAATCCCATTTGTCTATTTTTGCTTTTGTTGCCTGTGCTTACGGATTCATATATGAAATATTGCCTAGACTAATGTCATGAAGCTTTTCACCTTTGTTCTGTGATTATTTACTGAAGAAATTTATAATTTAAAAATAGCTTCATGAAAAGTTCATTTGTTGAGTAGTTGACTTAGAACCTCATGTGCAGGCTGAAAGGACAGGAGAGAATCAGTTGCATAGAATCTCTGTATGCAGGGATTTTAGGTTATCATTTCAAAATATTTAGAGAAAGAGATTCAATTATTGTTTTTAGTGCAAAAGATTAATGACATTGAATGGATGACAGTATTGACTTGTTGAGTTCTGAGTTCAATTCTAATTTCAAATTGAAAGATCTTAGAGGGTGGAATTTTGTCTATTTTGAATTAAGTGGAATACACAGGACAGATGTACATTTCATTGATTTTATATATGTGATATGATAAAAATATTATTACACATAATCTTCAGAGGTAATTCACATTTATATCAACTTCTGTCACTGTAGAGTTTGCCTATTTTATTTCTTTGATGCAAGAGTGTTTCTGCTGGTGATTTTCACATTTCAGTTCAGTGGCAATAAGAGAGCACAAATAATAGAGAATCATTGACTCCAAAATTCCTCTCTTAGTTATTTTTCAAAATTTCTTTTGACCTTTTTTTTTGACATTGCAAAGCAATATAAGCACATAATAGTTGAAAGCAGAATCTAGAAACCAACTGCTGCTTTGAAGCTTATAAAATAAGTGACAGAGCTGGAATTTGAGCACAAGCAATTGGTTTGGCTTTCTCGTCTATGCAGTAGGAATAATAATTTACTGCCTCAAGGAAAATTGAAAGTGTTAAATGAATGTAGCCAGTTATACAATAAACACACAGTACACATGAGGTGTCTGTGTCACTGTGGTCTTCAACATATAGTTTTGGCTTGTTCTGAGTACATTGCCTAAATCTGCTTGGTGTAACTGTAGCAATTCTAGCACTTTGTAACAGACAATCAATATTAGACAAAACTTAGAAGTATAAATAAGCACACACAGAAATAATATAAAAGAAAATATACATGTAAACTTTGCTTAATAGTTGACACAGCAATGATTGTCTAATGGGTATGTCTGATATTGTAATATGGTTAGAGAATAAAACTGCATACGGTTTGTAAATTGAAATTTCCACTCTTTCAAATTACAAATTATTTCATCTCTGACACTTGTCACATACTATGTATTATATCTTATTAGGCCATTATCATAGACTGCCAAGTAGGTAGCAAAATACTCAATTTTTTTCTAAAAAGGAGCATAGCAAAGTAAGCATTTACCATTTGCAGAGTAACATATGTATCTCACTAAAGTGCAAGGAGGGAAATGTAGTCGTTATTCTAGGTATGCAAGAAGGACAAGTATGGGATCTGCCTCAGTCTTTTTAATAACATATGAAACAATGTGGGGCACTGGAATTTGTTTCTTTGCTGGCTGAAAATTCCCTTTCCCTGATATAACACTTTTTATAACAATGAATTTCTTATTCATATTCAACGTCATCTTCATCCTCTTATACATCTTTTTTCTTTTAGAGACAAAGCCTCACTCTTTCACCCAGACTGGAGTGTAGTGAGTTGCACAATCACAGCTCACTGCAGCCTTGACCTCCCAGGCTCAAACAATTTTCCAGCTTCAGCCTCTTCAGTAGCTAAGACTACAAGTGTGTGCCACCATACTACACTAATTTTTAAATTTTTCTTAGAGATGGGATCTTGCTATGTTGTCCAGGCTGATCGGGAATTTCTGGCCTCAAGCAATCCTCCTGCCCTGGCCTCTCAAAGTGCTAGGATTACAGGCATGAACCATCACGCTCACTATATCTTTTATATTTTTTAATAATATTATCTGTCCTAGTTATATTCTCTCTTATTATTTTGCTTTAATTTTTCATAAGCAAAAAATGAAAAATAAAAAGCAGGCATTCTCAGTTTCAAGAGGACAGAACATCTGGATGATAATACCATTTCTGGGATAACACATGATGAGGAAACATACAGCTCTTGACTGTTTTAATCTCTTGTATTCAAACACTGGATCCATTTGGTAGAACAATACCTATTTTTTCTATATGTAAGTATTTCGGAGGGACAGAAGAAATAAATTAATACTTTTCAATAACTACTGTGTGTTGTATTGAAGCACTTGGATGGTTTCAACCAAAATAATGGGAAAAAGTGCTGACTTTTTAAGTTAATATTATCAATTTAAAGAGTCTTTAGTAAAGAAAACTACATAAATTGTATAGCTACAGATCATCTCTAAACATCAAATCTCTTACCATTTAAATGTGATGTTAGTCTAGATTTGGAGAAGTATGGAAAGAGAGAGAAGAACTTTATAGTAGAGAGACCTGGCAAGTTACCTCAGCCAGGTGATTAAAGTCAACAACAGTGATAAATCATGTTGACGATATATACCCTTGATGTGATATATGATGTCCCTTCGTCTTTGTGGTCTTCCTTGCAGTTACCCAGAAACTCAGTCTAAATACCTATTCAGTACTCCTCAACTGCTGAGGTCTTCAAAAAGAATGAGCACCTGAGAAGCTGGCACAGTCGAGTCTAGGGAAACATGAAAACTAAATGTAATGTGTTACGCTGGATGGGATCCTGAAACCTAACAAGGGCATTAGGTAAAAACTAAGGAAATCTGAATACAGCATGGACTTTAGTTAACAATGACATATTGCTATCACTTCAGAGTAGTGACAAATGTGCCATACTAATGTCAACTTTTAATAATAAGGGAAACTGGGTGTAGGGGTATGTAGGCACTCTGTGTACTATCTCTGCAATGTTTCTGTAAATCTAAAACTACTCCAAAACAAAAAGGTGTATTTAAAAAGTCAATCTTATTTTGTGATTACAGTTACCCTTTATAAAAATATAGATGTCATTTTTCTCCTTTCAAAATATGTTTTGCATTTAGGCAGCTCCCTAGAAATTTTCAATAGAACGCCATTTTTACACATAAGTATATCAGTCATGCAAATGAATAAAAGCCCTAAAACACATATTAACTACGGCAGAAGTCTTTGCAAGCCTTCTACATCTGCAGCTCATGTAGAGATAACCCAAGAAATAAAAGAAAAATAAATTCCAGAGGCCAGGTGCTGTGGTTCAGGCCTGTAATCCCAGCACTTTGCGAGGACGAGGCAGGCGGATCACGAGGTCAGGAGATCAAGACCATCCTGGCTAACACTGTGAAACCCCGTCTCTACTGCAAATACAAAACAAATTAGCCAGGCATGGTGACAGGCACCTGTAGTCCCAGTTACTAGGGAGGCTGAGGCAGGAGAATGGCGTGTACCTGGGAGTTGGAGCTTCCAATGAGCCAAGATCATGCCACTGCACTCCAGCCTGGTGACAGTGAGACTCCGTCTCAAAATACATACATACATACATTCCAGAATCCTCTAGAACATTAATTTTTCTTAGTCATCATAACTGAAGAATATTCTAAAAGTCACCCAAAATTGTGTAGGGGTTTCTTGCCTACTGAATGAATTATTTTGGTAGGAAGGTCTCCCATAAGAGCTTTAATCGTAGAACAACTGTATTAAACATTTAATTTGCTGTTTCGAATCTACCCCATCTAAAATTGAAAAGGTTGTTTGTTTCACCTGCCCCAGATATTCCATAAAAAGAGCAAATAAATATTCCAAAAATAGTATTAGCAGCGAAGAAAAGTTGACCCATCATTGAGAAATGAACTTCTCATTTAATATAATTATTTACAATTGCTGATCCATGTCTCTTCAGCATTGTTTTGAAGGTGATTTTTGCCTTTGGTTGGCTTGTGTACAGCAGAAGTATTAAATACTACAAGGCTTAATGTATGTTCTGTCATATAATAGAGCTGTGGTCATGCTTGCCAAAGTACAGTGCTCTAAGCCTCAGTTTTCTCCAAGAGAGGAAAATAAAACTTGCCTCATAGAGTTGTAAAACATAAATAATATAATGTGTATTTTTACAGTTCCAGGCATAATGTGTATTTTTACAGTTCCAGATTGTTGTTTGGTAATTACATTGAAATAGTTGCTTGAAATAGGAGAGACAGGATAATATTATTATTTAAACTTGATATTTTTCAATAGAAGATTTTTCTAGAAAACAAAAATAATTATTCAATTTTTTTCCCTCATCCATTACCTATAAAGATAGGAGTACATATTTTACTCAGGTGAGAATGAAGAGCCCTTCTTAAAATCAAATTATTTGCAGATTCCCATATAATAATAATTTGACAGACATTAATTGTGATGTATATCTTTTGCCTCAGGAACTATTGATTTAAACAATCTGTTGAGAAATCGAACATCTAAAAATCCCAAGTATAACTTCATTCCCCCAATACAATATCATACTTACTATTTAAGTGAAAAAGATTTAAGGAAGTGCCTTTGTTTTCTTATTGCTATTGTTTGAATACACTGATACTGAAAACTTATCCTAGGTGTCGTCTTTCTGATATTTTCATAAACAAAAAAATAATGAGTCAAGTGTGGCTGTCAGTCTTTGAGACATTCTGCATTATAAAAAAAAAAGAAAAAAAAAAAAGACCATGAAAATCACAGTAGCACAAAATTTCATTCTGTGTTACAGATGAAACACATCAAATGTTGACACATGAAATACACAGTAAAAGACAGTAAATAAGCTCTGCAGCTTTAGTCATTGTTAGATTCAGGTTAGAATTTGTAACAGACACTGATGGTTACAGCTGTCTCTGATATGCCTGGTGATGTAAAACAGGACATCTGTATATGGTCCATATTTCCTGTCAATCCTTCTAGAGGGCCATAAACTGTAAATTCAGAGCTTGGTGCTGCTAAAGCTTACGAGGCTTGAGAGAGATCTATAAATATAATACCCAACCAGGAATAACGGCTACCTGGCTCACATAAATATACAAATGATGCCTTCCCTTGAGGACCTCACAACTATTTTGCTCCAATATAGTAGTCAGGAAATTGAATTAAAAAAATAGAATTACATTTTTATTTTATGGTAGCTTATTTTTGTTTTTGCCCACAATAAGACTGCTAATGGAAATGTAGTGATCTGGTTTGAAATTTGAGGATGGAAGCTACAACCACTCTGAGAATGGGGCCTGGTAAAATGAAATGTCAGGAGGCAAGCCTTGCAGAATACGAACAGAACAAAAGGTGCCCATATATGAATCCTTGTCATATGAAGTGTGGCAGATTCATTGTGAGACACCTTTAGCCTTTTACATAATGTAGTCACAATACGTTAAGTGGCCTGTGCCCAGAAGCCTATTACCTGCGCAAGCCAAAGGAGTCAGGATTCTTCTGGCATTGTGTCCTGGGGTAGTCAGCCAGGGAGAACTCCATCAATCACCTGGTAACAAAAAGGATTTGGCCAGTGTCAGGCACTCAGAAATTACCTTCCTTTCTCAACCAAAGGAAAAAAAATAAAAGATGAAGATGTAGATTAGCTGTTGTGCTATTAAGTTGCACCTTGAATACAATCCTTGGCAGGTGACTGGGAAATTGTAATACTTCTGACGGGAAGCATTATGAGAGGACAACGATACAATTAAATTCCAGGTAAAGAAGCCTTAGAAGGCACTGGTGGAGAAAGATGCAGGGTAGGAAGTGAGCCCTACACGATGTTTATGACTCCCAAATCATTCTCCTTGGATGCACACCTTGCCTAGTGGACATTCCCACCTGAGTAAACTGCAGAATAAACTGCAGGACAATTCACAAGAGTTAGCCTCTGGGCTAAACCAAAACGCTTTGTCTTTATCAAACCACACTGCACTTGAGTTTCAGTTGAATGCTTACCAACAATCCTCTCAATTACAAACTAAGCATCCCTGAATCTTATTCATTTCTGCATCCCCCGTGCCTAAGATTGTGTTTAATTCTTTACAAATTCTCTATTTGTAGAATACATAAAACATTGAATTAAAACATTAATGAAAGGATAGATAATTCTGTTTTCTCATTTCTCAGATATATTTTAAATAAATTTAATATCGAAATTTATTTTACTCATTAAGATTATGAATACAGACATTCTGGCACTCTAGAGTGTTCAAATGAAAAATGTAAATATTTCATTCTCCAATTGCAGAGCCCACTAATGCCAGAGAGGCTTGAATGCAATAATGAATGGGTTTTTCAATTTGCATAATAAGATTGAAAAACTAGTAATTCTTCTGCCACTTTTCCTGAACTCTTTCATGTTAAACATATTGTGCAAAAAAAAAATTGTATTAATACAAGTTAGGGTACCCCTTGGAAATCTGATTTGTCAGGAGCCTATAAAAGTCATTGACTAGAAACAACAATAATTGCAGTAATTGCCTTTTTTGTTTGTGTTAACCTACAACTTTACAGAAAATGTTTAATGACACATTTAAATCAGCTGTAGATTTTCAAATGTTGGTTATATATAGTCTGTCTTAGATTGCTGTTGATCATTCCCCTCCATATATAATAAATATTCGTCTGCATAGATCTCTTCCATCTAATTACTACATGGCTACAAGTTATCCTTGCCTATGCTCCTATTTCTTCATGTCATTTCTCATATTGTTTTAAATTCCCTTGACAATATATTTCATCCTTCTGCCCCCAAAGAAGGCCTGGTGTCATATGGTCTCCTATTACCTCATCACTTCTTATAAACTTAATTGGAATATAAGTATTCAATGTGCTTAGACCTCATTCTAAAATATTTTCTTGTAATTCACTTAAACTGATAAACATTTTAGAGAGAAATCTTTCAAAACTATATGAATCACAGAAGACAAGCCAGTCTACCTAGTCCAAAACCTGAGAATAGCAAATAAGTATACAGTAAGGGATAATTTGTTTCCCTATCTTTTGAACTATTTTTAGAGTACTGCTATTTGGGAATGAAATCTTTGGAGAAACTGTGACCATGTCTCATTTCTTCTTCTAACTCATAAATGAAGCCAGTTGATACTTTTTCATAATACTTCTTAAATGTATCTTATTTTTCCTTTTGGATATTGGTAAGTATTCTTGTTTACCATTTAGGCAAATTTCAAACACTGCTTACCTTCCTGATGTCACCCAAGCAGTACCAGTGAATTTTTTTGAGACGTAATCTTGCTCTGTCGCCCAGGCTGGAGTGCAGTGGCGCGATCTCGGCTCACTGCAAGCTCCACCTCCCGCGTTCACGCCATTCTCCTCCCTCAGCCTGGGACTACAGGCATCCACCACCAGGCCCGGCTAATTTTTTTTTTTATTTTTAGTAGAGACGGGATTTCACCGTGTTAGCCAGATGGTCTCGATCTCCTGACCTCGTGATCTGCCCGCCTCGGCCTCCCAAAGTGCTGGGATTGCAGGCTTGAGCCACCGACCAGTGAATCTTTAAAATACTCCAAAGAGAAAAGCAGAAGAGCACTTACACATACATAACAGGTGTTATACAGGCAGGCACTAATTGTTATGTAAGATACCTACCACTCTCCTGACAACATAATATCCTAAGCAGCTGTGAAATATAGCCCACACTACTTAAAAGTTATTTACCCTGGATTTCCTTTTACCATATAACCAGAAACACTGAAGATCATTTGCCATTACAATTTAGAGTGCACATGTACTTTCTTTTATTACCAATTCCTCCCAAAGTCCATTGCTCAAGGTTGGAATTATGGAAACAAAGCTCGGGAGTTAAATGCACAGCAGAGTTATTCAGGACAGTTTTAGCAGCTATAGGTATTGCTTTACGCTTTTCTCATACAAAACACTGGATGATCCTAAAACATTTTCCGGTTAGAGATAAGTTTCAAAATGCTACCATTTGTATTCTGGTGAACCAAATATTAAATTCAGAGAAGATAGATGGTATTCAGGAGATGTAAGACACAACTTTCAGCAAAAAAGAAAAAACATGTGCATAAAATTGAATACATTTCCTCAGTTCATACTTTTTCAGTCATCAGTCTTAAATGAAAACTAATTATGAAACAAAAATTATATAAAATATTTTAGGAACAATAATTATGGGTTAGGTAAATAAAATTTCATTTGGTGGAATTTCTGAACAAAAACATTTGCGGAGAGTGGCACTAGCTAACATGATGTCAATTGTTGCATAATGCAGGAGCTGTCATACATCGCATAGTGAACATTTTTCAAATTCATGGACTTCTAACAAGATTGTAACCTTCAGACAACATTTAAAACAAATTCCATTTTTCCTTCTGGACACAGTTTATCATTTTCTAGAAAATGTGTAGTTGCTAGAAAAAGGATTTTATTAGAAGCATTCAGTGAAATAGAGACGTTGTAGACTTTGGGAAGAAAAGCAAAAGATGAAGTTTGAAATAATAATATCCCTTGGGTCAGGAATTTCCTGTCAATTAATGAATAACTGGTTTAGAGAACCCCAAGGCAAAGCTTACTTCTTAAACAGCATTGTGTAGAGCTGATAAGAGTTTTTATATTGACATTTTCTGTGGTTTCCCACTAGTCTCTTTTTAAAGTCATGGTTCCTATCGATCCACATCCCTATGTTCCCTTTTAGATATTCTTTTCAAGAAATATGCTTTCATAAATTAGTAAATGTGTGCACAAAGAGAAAAACATGACCTCAGGAAAATATCATGTGGCAACAGTCACAGGTCTAATGCAACACATCTGCCATTCTCTGGAGAGTGAGGATTGAAAGAGGAAGGAGAAGAGAAGTAGTAATTCTGCATTTCTAAACCAAGAGAAAAAAAGTATGTATTTTAAAAACAATGGCATTTTAAAATCTTCATGTATTACTTCATAAAAAGCAGTTGGGGTTAATTGAATGTGGGGATTTGGGCACCATGCCAGCTGTTCTCTTTATTATGTTTTCCTATGTTTAATTAGTTGCAAAGAAGTACAAACAAGCTTTTCTGAAATACTTGGAGAAATTTGCCATGGAGGCTAATTTGTTGATAACAAAATCCTGAGGCTACTAAACAGGCTGTTGATCTGGTAGAGTTTAAAATCTTACTAAACTTTGGGGTAAAATAGGAGAATTATATATGTAAAAGAGATATTAAGGTTATTCTAGCTCAGATTTTCATTTACAGAAAGGAAAATTAAACTGCAGAATAATCAACTGACTTGCCTAAAGTCAAAAATGCAAAAATACCACGCAGTGAAATTCACAGGTATCATAGTCAGCCGAGTGATTGCCTGTGCATTATTCTTAAAAGTTCAAATCATTTCCAAAGACTCAAAGATAAGATTACATTGGCATGTAAGTACCACTTACCCAAGGAAGCAGGTCTTGCAGCATGGTCTTCCTGTGCCCATAAGCAAAGATAAATGACAAAGTAAAAAGGTTCAGTATCTCCAGTAATGGCCCCATAGGGGACTGGAAGACTGATTCATAGATTTTAAGCTAGTTAGTAACATCTTTCTTAGAGACCAGTGTTTTATAATACACATCTTATCACAAAAATTGCATATCTAGCAAATCAATCAAATCATACATACATATGTAAATGTATATGCACATAAACATATGTAAACAAATAAATGTTTTCTGTATTTTTGAAACCCCTGCCCAGATAAGTTGAAGAAGCATTCCAAATTATAATCATCCTAGGAGATTTACACTGAAATATTCATTAGAACATTTGAGAGTTTCTGCAGTTATTAAAGGCTCTGTGAATTCTGAAAAAGGAACCCACCTGCCCCCTCTCCATTCTTGCACACACAGATTTTTAACCTTGTTACACTCATAGTTTTCTTCACTTATGCTGACCTACAAACCCTTTTAGTTACGCCTATTAACATTCTGTAGAAATAGTGTCCCCAAGAGCATGTTTTTAAACATAATGTCTTAAGCATTCACTCTCATGCACAGAGCAATTTGGGTTGAAGAAACAAAGAGATAAAACATGAACTAATGCATTGAACACCATATGTTCTACATCTTTCTTCCATATTAACCCTTCTCAGCAAGCAATTATCTTCCTGAAGAATTCCAACAGCTTGATATGCTTCTTTTCTTGCTCAGAAAGTGACCACTCAGATTTTGTTCATGCCTACACAGCTGAGGGGCAGCGGTATAACACAGTTATAATAATGACAGTTAGTGTGTACAAAGAGAAAAACCAACTTGGCTGACTGATAGAACCAAGCTTCTAAGCCTTGGGTATCTCATGGAGGTTAAAATGTTTGGGTACAATTTTTAAAAATTTTCTTGTAGATGAAACAATTTGAAATAATGATCTGGAATTCATAGGAAAAAATTATTGTGGCGATTAAACCAGATACTGTGTGCAAAGTTCTTAGCATGATACCATATGCAAAACACTTGTTAATGTTTAGTGCCATTAACAGAAATGTCTATTCACAAACTAAGATGTAACACAGTTTTTATTTTTATTAAAATAATTTTATTTACCTTTTTTTTTGTTTTGAATACCTGCCCTCAGTCCTCATGAACCACCATGACAATACATTTAACATCATTGATCTCCATGGTTAATTTACATGGTGTTGCCACAGTCCCCATGTTTAACTCCTTGCAAACGCTTGAGTGAGAGTTTAGTGGCGGGAGGCATCTGGTGCTTGTTTTGCCTTTCACATAGGCTGCTGCTGCCAAAATATCTATCGATTTTTCCACACTCCCTCAGTTTCACTGATTCTATTGCTGTTTCTTTGTAGTACACAAAACTTGAAAATGACTATATTGCTACTTTATGCCAAATACTGGACTTGAGAATCCCATCTGACCTGATATATTACACAATTATCTCTCTCGGGTCTTGCCACTCCTATGCCACTATAACTGGTCAGCAGGAAACAAAAACAGTTGCTTGCAGAATTCCCAGATACACCTCAGTCTTCCTCCCTTCCCTCTTGGTCCCTCCCCTTCCCTCCCCTCCTTTCCTTCCTTTCCTTCCCCTTCCCTACCACCTTCTCTTCTCTCCTCTTTCTTCAGTTAGAGAAAAATCATCTTGCTAAGCAATCTGTTGGAGACTGATTTCTGCCTTCCCAGTGTTCCACAAAGAGTTTGTCCATATCTAAGAATTCTCCTGAGTCTTTTGAAACCAAAACAACTAAACAGAGAAACTTAAAGGAAAATCTTATTGTTCACCCTGCCTCCTCCTCACATGTTATTTTACCCAAATTGTATATAATAATTATTATGGAACTGTGCTTATAATAATCAGAAACTCCCTGGATTTTTGCGTTCCAACCCTGACATGCCTTTTCAACTAGGTTCTATTTCATTCTAGGCACCAAATCTACCCAGTCCTTTTTCCTTGTAAGAACTCCTACTTAAATTTCCATTTAAACTTTTATCTAACAGCTTCATTCCCACTAGGTTGTGTTATTTCCAATCCTAAAATTATTATTCAACACCATTCTTAGATTTCTAACAAAAATAAAAATGAAAAATTTTCAGAGAAAATGAAAGTATTTTTCTGGTACCATGGTATCATATAGATACAAAAACCAAGAGGATAATCCCAGAACTTTGGGAGGCCGAGGCGGGCATATCATGAGGTCAGGAGATCGAGACCATCCTGGCTAACACTGTGAAACCTCGTCTCTACTAAAAATACAAAATTTAGCCTGGCATGGAGGCAGGCACCTGTAGTCCCAGCTACTCGAGAGGCTGAGGCAGGAGAATGGCATGAACCCGGGAGGCGAAGCTTGCAGTGAGCTGAGATGGCACCACTGCACTCCAGCCCTCCAGCCGGGGGACAGAGCGAGACTCCGTCTCAAAAACCCAAGAGGAAAGTAAGAAAATATAATCCGGCCGGGCGCGGTGGCTCAAGCCTGTAATCCCAGCACTTTGGGAGGCCGAGGCGGGCGGATCACAAGGTCAGGAGATCGAGACCACAGTGAAACCCCGTCTCTACTAAAAATACAAAAAATTAGCCGGGCGCGGTGGCGGGCGCCTGTAGTCCCAGCTACTCAGGAGGCTGAGGCAGGAGAATGGCGGGAACCCGGGAGGCGGAGCTTGCAGTGAGCCGAGATCGCGCCACTGCACTCCAGCCTGGGCAACAGCGTGAGACTCCGTCTCAAAAAAAAAAAAAAAAAAAAAAAAAGAAAATATAATCCTAATTGCTTTCCAAATTGGACTAGGCCAGAAGAGGATATGACAGTCTTAGAAGGACAAGGAATCAGAGTCCAGGGCTGAGGAAAGGAAACACGGGAGTAATCAAGAAAAAGCAAATTTGGAAATCTCGGACGTCAATAAAAGTCTTACTCTTCATGTTCGGAAATACATAATTTTCTTAATTGGATCAAAGCAAAGGAAAAAAAGACCAACAACCAAAAATCAAGCATGTAAAAACTTGGGCCACTCTCTGAGACAAAGTGAGATTTCCCAATGGTAATTTTTATGTTCCAGTCACTGCACGTTACAGGGGTAGCAGCTTCTTAGCTTCAATATTTTCAAAAATAGTGATGAGGCCTTAAACATATGCCAAAGTTCCTATCAGTGCAACAAGAGATGTTGAAGGGGTGGCCTGCCCCTCCACACCTGTGGGTGTTTCTCGTTAGGTGGAACGAGAGACTTGAGAAAAGAAATGAGACAGAGACAAAGTATAGAGAAAGAAAAAGTGGGCCCAGGGGACCGGCGCTCAGCTTACAGAGGACCCACGCCAGCACTGGTCTCTGAGTTCCCTTAGTATTTATTGATAATTATCTTTACCATCTTAAAGATAAGGGAGTGGCAGGACAATAGGATCATTGTAGGGAGGAAATCGGCAGTAAGACATATGAACAAAAACCTCTGTGACATGAATAAGTTTAAAGGAAAATGCTGTGCCTTGAGATGCATATGCAAACATCTCCATAAACCTTTTAGCATTGTTTCAGCCTATCACATGGGGAGAAACCTTGGACAATACCTAGCTTTCCTAGGCAGAGGTCCCTGCGACCTTTGGCCTTTGGCCGTGTACGTGTCCCTGGGTAGTTGAGATTAAGAGAATGGTGATGACTTTTAACCAGCAAGCTGCCTTCAGGCACTTGTTTAATAAAGACACATCCTGCACAGCCCCAAATCCATTAAACCTTGAGTCACGGCAGCACATGTCTCTTGCAAGGACAAGGTTGGGGGTAGGGTCACAGATTAACAGCATCTCAAATACAGAACAAAATGGAGTCTCTTATGTCTACTTCTTTCTATATCGACACAGTAGTAACAGGCTGATCTCTTTCTTTTCCCCACAGATGTCACCTACTCCAAAAGGAAAATATCAAAAAGAATCCCAGGAATGTAGCCAGGGATTTGACCTTTTCCTTGCATAGCGTCTTGTTTCATTTTTCCACTTGAACATGCCACTACTGTCTCCAGTGTTCTAAGCTTACATGTGAGGTGGGTCTTAGAAAGTCTGAAAACTCGTGACAGTGGTGGAGGTTAGTCTATCTATGTTATATAGCCCAAACGCTTACTTTTATACCCACATATTTTTAACTCCTGGTATTTTTTTTTTTTTTTTTTTTTTTTTTGAGACAGGGTCTCGCTCTGTTGCCCAGCCAGGCTGGAGTGTAGTGGTGTGATCACGGCTCACTGCAGCCTCTATTTCCTGGGCTCAAGCAATCCTCTCAACCCAGCCTCTGGGATAGCTGGGACAATAGACATGTTCCACTATGCCTGGATAATTTTTGTATTTTTTGTAGAGATACAGTTCACCATGTTGCCCAGGCTGACCTTGAACTTCTGGGATCAAGCGATCCACCCACCTCGGCCTCACAAAGTGTTGTTGGGATTACAGGGGTGAGCCACCACATGCCTGGTCTATAAAAAATTCTTTTATAAGCCACAGAATACTGGGAAGGAACTGAAACTATAATTTGAAAACAATCTTTCTTGTTTATTTATTTTGGATTGGAGCCTAGAATTTGACCTTCAAGAATCCATTTTGTAGACACGTATTTTACCTTTTCGGAAACCAGACACCAGGAGATGAAGCTTGGTATTTTGGTAAAAATGGCAACAATCACCAGGCTGATATCAGAGGCATGATGAATACATTTTAATGTCATTGTACTTCAAAGGGCTTTTTGTAAGGAGATTAGAACAACTGTTTCCTGTTGAGTCTAGGCCTTATCTCAGATACAGGTGTCACAAAGAGTTGTGCCTTATTTCTATAATTAGGTTTAAAGATAAAAAAATGCTATGTACTTTTCATTTATCCCATATGAGTTGTTTGTTAGATTGGCTGGTTTGCTTTATTTTTCTCCTCTGTTTAACTTGTTTTGAGTATTAACTGAGCTTAAATATATATATTTTATTTCATTTATTAACATTTATTTGTAACTGTTTATTATATTAGTAGTTAATCTAGGAATTTATAGTATGTGTCTTTGTAACAGTGAACTGAGAATTATTATGCACTTCTTGTATAATGTAAGAAACTAAAATAGTATTCTTCCATTTACACTTTTTCCACATTTTATTTCTATATGTCTTATAAAAGCCACAACATATTATTTTTATTTAAGAGTGTTCTTTGCTAAGAAAGAAGAAAAATTCATTTTATATTTAACCATATATGTTCTATTTGTGCTGCTTTTATTGGTTTCTGTAGATGTAACTTTCTCTCTGGTATCATTTTCCTTCCATCTAAATTTCTTTAACCTTTCCTGTATAGTTCTATTGATGAAAAGATTGCTCAACTTTTTTAAAATCTAAAAGTTTTCAATTTTTCCTTCATATATTATGTCTATATCATATAGCGAATTCTAGGTTGATCGTCTATTTTTTTCTTTCAGCGCTTTAAAGATGGCGTTTGTTTTGTTCTAAATAGCTTGCCCTATTTTTAAAAAATTTTATGGGGACATAGTGTTTGTGTATATTTATAGAGGACATGATATTTTGGTAAGGCACCAATGTGTAATCACATCAGGGTAAATGGGATATTTATCATCTCAAGCATTTATCCTTTATTTTTGTTACAAACATTCTAGTTATACTTTTCTAGTTATTTTTAAATGTACAATAAATTTTAATGACTGTCGTCACTCTGTTGTGCTGTCAAATATTGGCTCTTATTCATTCTATCTAACATTTTTGTATGCATCAACCATCACACCCACCACTGCCCTTCCAATCTCTGATGAGCATCATTGTATTCTCTTCTTCCATAAGTTCAATTATTTTAATTTTTAGCTCCCAAGGATGAGTAAGAACATGTGAAGTTTGTCTTTCTATGCCTGGCTTGTTTCACTTAACATAACGTCCTCCAGTTCCATCCATGTTGTCGCAAATGACAAGATCTCATTCCTTTTACTAGCTAAATGGTATTCCATTGTGTATGTGCACCATATTTTCTTTACCCATTCATCTGTTTCAAATATTGGTTATTGATAATGATGCTACAATAAACATGGGAGTGCAGATATCTGTTTGATATACTTATTTCCTTTCTTTTGGGTACCTACCTAGCAGTGAAATTGCTGGATGATATGATAATTCTATTTTTTAGTTTTCTGAGAAACCTCCATACAGTTCTCCATAGTGGCTGTACTAACTTACCTTCCTACCAACAATGTATGAAGGTTTTCTTTCCATACATCCTTGCCAACATTTGTTATTGCTTGTCTTTTAGATAAAAGCCATTTCAACTGGAGTGAGATGATACCTTATTGTAATTTTGATTTGCAGTTCTCTAATGATCGATGATGTTGAGTATCTTTTTGTATGCGTTTTACATTTGTCTTCTTTTGAGAAATGTTTACTCAAATCTTTTGCTCATTTTTAATCAGGTTATTAAATTTTATCTTATTGAGCTATTTGACCTCCTTACATACTCTGGTTATTAATCCCTGGTCACATGGGTAGTTTGGAAATATTTTCTCCCATTCTATGGGTTGTCATTTCACTTTGTTGATTGTTTTCTTTGCCGTGCAGGTTTTTAACTTGATGTTGTCTCATTTGTTCATTTTTGATTTGGTTGCCTGTGCTTGTGGGATATTACTCAAGAAATCCTTAACCAGACCATGTCCTGGAGACTTTTCCCAATTGTTTTTGTAGTAGTCTCATAGGTTGAGGTCTTGGGTTTCAGCCTTTAATTCATTTTGATTTGATTTTTGTGTATGACAAGAGATGGGGATGTAGTTTCATTTTTCTGCATATGGATATACTGTTCTCCCAGTACTATTTATTGACAAGACTGTCCTCTCCCCACTGTATGTTCTTGGCAACTTTGGTCAAAGTGAGTTCACTGTAGGTGTGTGGATTTCTTTCTGGGCTGGCTCTTCTGTTCCATTGGTCTACGTGTCTGATGTTATGCCGGTACCATGCTGTTTTGTGTTATATACTTTCAAGTCAGATAATGTGATTCCTTGAGTTTTGGTCATTTTGCCCAGGATGGTTTTGGCTGTGCTGGATCTTTTGAGGTCCCATGTAAATTTTAGAATTTTTTTATATAAGAAGAATTATTTTTTCCTGAAAAATGACATTGTATCTTGATAGGGATTGTGTTGACTGTAGATTGCTTTGGGTAGTATGAGAAGTTTAAAAATATTGATTCTTCCAATCCATGAACATGGACTATCTTTCCTTTTGTAATGTCTTTTTCCATTCTTTACATCAATATTTTATAGTTTTCATCATAGAGATAATTCACTTCTTTGCTTAAGTTCATTCCTAGGTGTTTTATTTTACTTGTCGCTATTGTAAATAAGATGACTTTAGGCCGGGCACAGTGGCTCATGCCTGTAATCCCAGCCCTTTGGGTGGCTGAGGTGGGCGGATCACCTGAGGTCGGGAGTTTGAGACCAGACTGACCAACATAGAGAAACCACCTCTACTAAAAATACAAAATTAGCCGGCCGTGGTAATTTTTACATTCCAGTCACTGCACATTACAGGGGTAGTGGCTTCTTAGCTTCAATATTTTCAAAAATAGTGATGAGGCCTTAAACATATGCCAAAGTTCCTATCAGTGCAACAAGAGATGTCACCTACTCCAAAAGGAAGTAGCACATGCCTGTAATTGCAGCTACTTGGGAGACTGAGGCAGGAGAATTGCTTGTACCTGGGAGTCAGAGGTTGTGGTGAGCTGAGATCACACCATTGCACTCCAGTGTGGGCAGCAAGAGTGAAACTCCATCTCAAAAAAAAAAAAAATTTTATTGATTTCTTTTTTACATTGTTCACTGTTGGCATATAGAAATGTTACTGATTTTTATATGTTGATTTTGTATCCTGCAAGTTGACTAAATTTATCAGTTCTAATAATTTTTTGGTGGAGTTTGGGAGTTTTGTTATTTCCAAATATAAGGGGAGATATATATATATAAAATCAAGGAAAATGTAACTTCTTGCTTTCTAATTTGTGTGTCTTTTATTTATTTTTCTTGTCTAATTGCTCTAGCTAGGACCTCTCATAGTATGTTGGATAACAGTGGTGTAAGTGGACATTCTTATCACGTTCCAGATTTTAGAGGAAAGTCTTTCAGTTTTTCAGTTTTCAGTTTTTCCTCATTCAGTTTGAAACTAGATGTGTCTACCATATATGGTATAGCATAATATGCTGGAGTATGTGCCTTCTATGCCCAAGTTTTTGGGGATTTTTATCATGAAGCAATGTTGAATTTTATCAAATGCTTTTTCAGTATTGATTGAAGTGATTATATGGTTTATGTTCTTCATTCTGTTGATATATTGTATCACATTCACTGATTTCTGCATGTTAAACCATTCTTGCATCCCTGGGCTAAGTCCCACTTGATCATGATTAATGACTTTAATGTGCAATTGAACTTAGTTTGGTAGTATTTTGTTGAAGAATTTTTTCAATAATGTTTATCAGAGATATTAGCCTGTAGTTTTCTTTTTGGATGTGTCTTTGTCTGGTTTCAGAATAGTTTGAATATAATTGGTATTGGATCTTCTGTAAATTTTTTTGCAAAATTCAGCAGCAAAGCCATCAGGTATCAGTCTTATCTTTGCTGAGATACTTTTTATTATGGCTTCAATCTCATTCAATCTTGTTACTTGTATTGGTCTATTTAGGTTTTCAGTTTCTTCGTGGTTCAATCTTGGTAGGTTGCATGTGTCTAGAAATTCATCCATTTCTAATTAGATTTTCCAATTTATGGCCATATAGTTGCTCATAACAATCTCTAATGATCCTTCAAATTTCTGTAGTATCAATTTTAATGTATCCTTTTTCCTCTCTGATTTTATTTATTTGAATCTTCTCTCTCTCTCTTTTTTTTTTTTTTTTTTTTTTTTGGTATGACTAAAGGCTTGTCAATTTTGTTCATCTTTTAAGAAAAGTTTTGATATTATTGACCTTTTTTATTTCTTGTTTCAATTTAATTTATTTCTGCTCTGATCTTTATTTTTCTCCTTCTACTAACTTTGTATTTTGGTTTGCTCTTGGTTTTCTAGTTCTTTAACATGTGATATTAGGTTTGTTTATGTAAAGTTTCCTACTTTTTGATGTAGGCAATTATTGCTATGAACTTTCATCTTAATATTGCTCTTTCCCATGGGTTTTGAAATGCTGTGTATCCATTTTTGTTTTATTAAATACATTTTCAATTTTAAAAAATTTCTTCATTGACCTACTGGTCATTTGGGAGCATATGATTTGATTTCCATGTGTCGTATAGTTTCCAAAGTTCCTCTTGTTTTGGATTTCTAGTTTTATTCCACTGTGATCAGAGAAGATATTTGAAATGACTTTATTTTATTTTTTAGATTTTTAAGACTTGTCTTGTGTCCTAACATAGGTCTATTCTTAGGAACCACCTTGTGCTGAGGAGAAAAGTGTGTGTTGTGCTGTGTCATTGAATAAAATGTCCTGTAAATATCTGTTTTGTCCATTTGGTCTATAGTGCAGTTTAAGTCTGATGTTTCCTTGTTGATTTTATCTCTGGATGATCTGCCCTATGCTGGAAACAGGGTATGGAAGTCTGCAACTATTATAACTTTGAGGTCTCTCTTTTAGCTTTCATAATACTTGCCTTATATATCTGAGTTCTACAGTGTTGGGTGCATATATATTTATAATTCTTATATACTGTTGATGAATTGACTCCTTACACAATAATGTTTTTTGTCTTTTCTTATAGTTTTTGTCTTCAAATCTATTTCATCTTATAAAAGTATACGTTCTCTTGTTTTGTTTTTTATTTGTTTGTTTTGTTTTTTTTGGGGGGGGGTTCTATTTCCACTGAAAATCTTTTTCCATTTCTTATTTTCAGTGTATTTGTGTCTTTATAGGTGAAGTATGTTTCTTATAGGCAACAGATAGTTGGGTCTTATGTTTTGTTGCTTAATTCAGTCAGCCACCCTATATATTTTGATTAGAGAGTTTAGTCCATTTACATTCAATGTTATTATTGATAAGTAAAAACTCACTATTGCAATTTTCTTATTTGTTTTCTGCTTTTTGCTTAGCCTTTTCTTCCTTCTTTCCTTCCTTCCTTCATTTCTTTCTTCCTTTCTTCCTGTCTTCCTTTTTGTGAAGGAATTATTCTCTGGTGGGATGTTTTAGTTTCTTGCTTTTTTTGTGTGTGTGTGAATTCGTTATAGGTTTTTGATTTCAGCTTACAATGAGGACTGCAAATAACATTGTATAATTCATTATTTTAAACTGTTAGCTAAACTCTGATTCCAAAAACAAATAAAGAAACTAAGAAACAAGCAAAGAAAACCAATGTAAAACTCCACTTTAACCTTATCTTTCCTGCTTTTTAACTTTTGGTTGTTTCTATTTCTATCTGATTTTACTGTCTATGTCCTGAAAATTACTGTAGTCACTATTTTTGATAGGTTTATTTTTTAGCCTTTCTACTCAAGATGCAAGTAGTTTACACACCACAATTACAGTGTTATAATATTCTGTGTTCGTCTGTGTACTTACTATTACCAGTGGGTTTTGTACCTTGAGATAATTTCTTATTGTTCATTAAAGTCCTTTTCTTTATGATTGAAGAAGTTTCTTTAGAATTTCTTTTAGGACAGATCTGATGTTAACAAAATTCTTCAGCTTTTGTATGTCTAGGAAAGTCTTTATGTTTGAAGGATATTTTTAATGGGTATAATATTCTATGATAAAAGGTTTTTTTTGTTTGTTTTTGTTTTTCTTTTTTATCAGCACTTTAAATATGTCATGCCACTCTCTTCTGACCTTTAAAGTTTCCACTGAGAAGTCTGCTGCTGGATGCATTGGAGATTCTTTATGTGTTATTTGCTTCTTTCCTCTTTTTACTTGTATGAAACTTTGTTTATTTTGACCTTTGGGAGTTTTATTATTAAATGTCTTGAAGTAGTCTTATTTGGGTCAAATATGCTGGATGTCTCATAACTTTCTTGTACTTAAATATGGATATCTTTCTCTAAGTTTTTACAGTTCTTTGTTATTTGTCACTTTGAATGAACTTTCTAACCAAATCTTTGTCTCTATCTCCTCATTAAGCAAATAACTATTAGATTTGTCCTTTTGAGACTATTTTCTAGATGCTGTAGGCATGCTTCATTTTATTTTTTTATTTTATCTCCTCTGACTGTATATTTTCAAATATCCTGTCTTCAAGCTCACTATTCTTTCTGCTTGATCATTTCTGCTGTCTAGAGACTCTCATGCATTTTTCATTTTGTCAATCACATTTTTCAGCTTCAAAATTTCTGTTTGAGTTTAAAAATTATTTCAATCTCTTTGTTAAATCCATCTGACAGGATTCTGAATTCCTTCTCTGTTATCTTAAATTTTTTCTGATCTTCCTCAAAGCAGATCTTTTACATATTCTGTGTGAAAAGTCACATATCTCTGTCATTCCATGTTTGGTCACTGGTGCCTTATTTAGCTCATTTGGTGAAGTCATATTTTCCTGAATGGTCTCGAGCTTGTGGATATGCATCCATGTCTTAGCATTGAAGAGTTAGGTATTTATTTTAATCTTTGGAATCAAGGCTTCTGTGTACCCATCTTTCTTGAGAAGACTTTCCAAGTATTCAAAGGGAATTAAGTGTTGTATTCTAAGACTTTGGTAACTATAGCTGTATCTGCATTAGGTGGCACCCCAAGCTCCATAACTGGGTGACTCTTGCAGACTCATAGGTGTACTGCCTTTCTAGTCTTGGGTGAGATCTAGGCTAATTCCCCGATTGTCCATCAGAGACTCTTGTTCCCTTCCCTTACTTTCCCCCAAACAGCATCTCTCTCTCCATGTTGACCTGTCTGGAGTTGGGAGAAAGGTAGCACAAGCACTCCTATGACTACCACCACTGGGAATGTTCTGGGTCACACCTGTAGCCAGCACAGTACTGGTTCTTGCCCAAGGCCTGTGACAACTATTACGTAGTTACTGCTGATGGTTATTCAATGCTTAAGAGTTCTTTAGTCAGCAGATGGTGAATCTAGTCAGGCCCAGGTCTTTCCTTCCAGTCTGTTGGTTTCCCTTCTGGACTGGAGTATATCTAGAAATAATGTCTAGGAACTAGTAGCCGTAATCAGGAACTTTAGGAACATACTTGGTGATTTAGTTTACTGTGGTTGAGCTGGTACCCACATTGCAAGACAAAGTCCTTTTTACTTTTCTCTTTCCTTACCTCAAGCAGAAATCTCTCCCCATAGCCACTACCATCCCAGGCCCGTGGTGACTGCTGCCGGGCTACAACTGATGTTTATTCAAGGCTCAAATAGTCTTTGATCAGCAGATGATGAATCTTGCCAGTCTCTTCTTTCATAGTAACAGGTTCCCTTCTGGCCTAGGGCAGGTTTAGAAATGCCATCCAGGAGCTAAGGCCTGCAATCAAGGATTTTAGGAGTCTGTGTGATGCTTTATTTTTCTGTGGCTCAGTTGGTACCCAAGTTGCAAGACAAAGTCCTTTTTACTCTTCTTGCTCCTTTTCTCAAGTAGGAGAACTCTCTCCCCATGGCCAACACAGCTGGCAATGCACTGGGTCACACCTGAAGCCAGCACAGTACTAGATCTCACCCAAGGCCTGTGGTGACTGCTGCCTGGCTACCACTGATGCTTATTCAATGCCCATGGCTCTTTAGTCGGCAGGTATTGAAGCCTACCAGGTGTGGGTCCTTCCCTTCAAGGCAATATGTTCCCTTCTGACCCAGGGTGGGTCTAGAAATGTCATCCAGTAGCCAGGATCTGAAATGGGGGATTCAGGACTCTGCCTGGTGCTTTATTTTGGTGGGACTGAACTGGTATCAAAGTTCCAAGGCAAAATCCCCTTTTCTGTTCCCTCTGCTTTTCTCAAGCAGAAGAACTGCAAGCATCATTGCCTGGGGTCTCCCCCAGAATTGCAAGCTTCATTGCCTCGGGTTGGGATGGGGGTCATAAACTGACTCCCTTGGCTGCTACAGATGGTGTCTCACTGGGTTGCATACACACCAAGTCCATTGGCTCCAAGCCTAGCTGAGCACTAGGAGTTGCCCAGGAATCCAGGAATTGCTCTCCTTGTGGCCTAGACTACCTTTCAAGATTATTTAGAACCCCAGAGTGCTTTAGCCTTAGGTGATGGGGCTAGCCAGAATTCAGATTCTGAATACTTCGATAGGCAATTCTTCTCTGGCTAGGACTGGTCTAAATGCTTGCTTCCTCTGTGGCCACTGGCTGAATTCTGCCTTGTATTTTCTGCTGTGAAAAGGCACCCCTGAGTTCCAATGCAAAACCTCACAATCATTTTACTTCCCCTCCCCCAAGCACACAGATTCTCTCCCCACTGCCCCGCCCTGCCACTGCACAGAGCTGCTGTGAGATGGGGGAGTAGTATAGGTGTTTCAAGACTGCCTTTCTTACCTTTTTCAATGTCTCTCTCGATATAATATTAAAACCAGGTAATGTGATCACTCACCTGATTTTTTGGTTCTTACGAAGGTGCTTTCTTATGTGGATAGTTGTTCAATTTGGTGTTCCTGCAGACCGGATGATTGCTAGAGGGTTCTATTCAGCTATCTTGCTCCTTGATGTTGGTCTTAACACTATTATAATCATGGGTAAGCAAAACTGAATTCAGAGAAGCTAACTACTAAAGTTACAAAATTAGTTTCAGAATTAGAATTTGCATAAATTCTATCTTATTTGAAGTCTTCTTTTCCCCGTCTACTGCAATACGGTTACTTCCCTATTAGATAGATGTTCAACAATATTTGCTTAATTAAATTAAAATGTTAATGTTTCTTTATGAGCAGAAGTTGAGCAACAGGACAAGTCTAAACTTAGTTCATCTGCTTTTCTTCAAAAATTAATTATACTGCTTTTCCCAAGTTTTGGCAACCTGTTTTCATGACATAATATTATTTAATGTTTCTGATTTTAATGCACAATCTTTTGTTGGTACAGGATGTGAAGCTAATGAGTAAGAGAGGCAGGCTTTGAAGTGTCAGATATGTCTCAATTCTGAATCATTGAGTCAGTAAGCCAGTCAGTTTTTAAAAATAATTACAAAGTAGAAAAAAATTAAAGTGGAGAAAAGGTCAGGAACATTTTTTTTCTCTTCACAAGTTATACTTGTTTCTGCAAATGGTTTTAATGAATCATTTCAAATTTGAACAAGAAACAGATGTCTGTTAATTAGAGATTTGAATTTAATGACATGGTTGCATAGGTATGGCACACAAAACATCTGTGTTCTAGTACCTAACATTAATTTAATTTCTTTACAGGAGTCATTTACGTTTTTCTTCATTTTTAATAAATTGTTTTCACTGCTCAAAATAACATTGTAGTTGTGAAGTCATTGGCATCTACACAGACAGAATGCTGTGAGGCTGACTCCATAGCCTTCACATAACAAGTTCTGCATTCTCATACTGGACCCTATGCAAAAATAACAAGAAAATAAATGAGTTCTGAATTATGTAGATACTACATTCTTTGTGCTATGTGAGGAGATCTAAGTATTAGTAAGTTTAATAAGTCATACCATATGCAATTGTAAAGTTCTAGTTTAGGATTGGATCTTTTTTAGGTTTCATTTTACTTATTCTTTGCACTATTATACTTGTGAAACACAAGATAAGAACCAGTCTTATGTTTACTAAGAAGTTTATTTAGATAAATAAATCCAGAAGATTTTTACTCTCATTTAAAATTTAACTTAAAATATATATCCGTATGTATTGGATATTTACCATGGATCAAGCCTTGGTAAAATACAAGCACTTTACACGTATTATTTTATTTGGTCCCACTCCCCACATTTATGGATGAGGAAACTGAGGCTCAGTAAGGTTATAATAACTTGCTAAGAATCACAAAGTTAACCAATGACAGAGCTGTTTTAAGAGGAAGAATTTCTTTTTTTATCTGAGCCTTTGTTCTTTTTTAAAGTTTGTTCCACCATTATTGGGGTACAGGTGGTGTTTGGTTACATGAGTAAGTTCTTTAGTGATGATTTGTAAGATACTGGTGCACCCATCACCCAGGCAGTATACACTGCACCTTATTTTTAGTCTTTTATCTCTCACCCCCTCCCTACCATTTCCCCCTGAGTCCCCAAAGTCCATTGTACCATTCTTATGCCTTTTTATCCTCATAGCTTAGCTCCCACTTATGAGTGAAAACATATGATGTTTGGTTTTCCATTCCAGTCTCATCCATGTTGCTGTGAATGCCATTAATTCATTCCTTTTTTTTCTCTCATTTTTTTTTTTTTTTATTATTATGCTTTAAGTTCTAGGGTACATGTGCACAACGTGCAGGTTTGTTACATATGTATACATGTGCCATGTTGGTGTGCTGTACCCATCAACTCGTCATTTACATTAGGTATATCTCCTCATGCTATCCCTCCCCGCTACCCCCTACCCCAATAGGCCCCGGTGTGTGATGTTTCCCTTCCTGTGTCCAAGTGATCTCATTGTTCAGTTCCCACCTATGAGTGAGAACATGCAGTATTTGGTTTTCTGTTCTTGTGATAGTTTACTGAGAATGATGGTTTCCAGATGCATCCATGTCCCTACAAAGGACACACTCATCCTTTTTTATGGCTGCATAGTACTCCATGGTGTATATGTGCCACATTTTCTTAATCCATTCTGTCACTGATGGACATTTGGGTTGATTCCAAGTCTTTGCTATTGTGAATAGTGCCACAGTAAACATACGTGTACATGTGTCTTTATAGCCTCATGACTTATAATCCTTTGTGTATATCCCCAGTAATGGGATGGCTGGGTCAAATGGTATTTCTAGTTCTAGATCCTTGAATCTCCACACTGTTTTCCACAATGGTTGAACTAGTTTACAGTCCCATCAACAGTGTAAAAGTGTTCCTATTTCTCCACATCCTCACCAGCACCTGTTGTTTCCTGATTTTTTAACAATTGCCATTCTAACTGGTGTGAGATGGTATCTCATTGTGGTTTTGATTTTCATTTCTCTGATGGCAAGTGATGATGAGAATTTTTTCATGTGTCTGTTGGCTGTATGAATGTCTTCTTTTGAGAAGTGTCTGTTCATATCCTTTGCCCAGTTTTTGATGCGGTTGTTTGTTTGTTTCTAGTAAATTTGATTGAGTTCTTTACAAGTTCTGGATATTACTCCAATTCATTCCTTTTATAGCTTAGTAGTAGTCCATCATATATATATGGACTATATATATATATACACACACACACGGACTATATATATATACACACACACACATATATATGATAAAACTTGGATTCCAATACCTCAAGAAGAAAAAATTGCTACTTGAAATAACTTTGTATTTGCAAAGACGTGTTGCACATATAATAGAATGGAAGATCTGGTAGAGAGCAAAGGTCTGGAGGAGAAGTGAATAAAATGAACTTGGCAGGACACAAGGATATGCGAATTCAGTCTGGGAGACCGGGGCAATGGCAGAGCTTATACAGCAGAGTTCCTGGGAACCAATGTGGAGATAAAGAAAGTGGAGTGGTTCTACTGGGTATCTACCCAAAGGAAAAGAAGTCATTATGTGAAAAATATTATATATATATAATTATATATATCATATATATCATAATATATATCATATGTCTATATATCATTATGTATATCTATAAATACATATATATACATATACATATATATATCTCTCTCTCACAGCTCACAGCTTCTTTATCCATTTGTTAATTGATGGGCATTTGGGTTACTTCCACATTTTTGCAATTGCAAATTCTACTGCTATAAGCATGTGTGTGCAAGTATCTTTTTTGTATAATGACTTCTTTTCCTCTGGGTAGATACCCAGTGATGGGATTGCTGGATTAAATGGTCATCTACTTTTAGTTCTTTAAGGAATCTCCACACTATTTTCCACAATGATTGTACTAGTTTACATTCCCACCAGCAGTGTAGAAGTGTTCCCTGTTCACCACAGCCAACTCAACATCTATTATTTTATTTTTGGATTATGACCATTCTTGCAGGAATAAGGTGGTATAGCATTGTGGTTTTGATGTGCATTTTGCTGATTATTAGTGATGTTGAGCATTTTTTCATATGTTTGTTGACCATTCGTATATCTACTTTTGAGAATTGTCTATTCACATCCTTAGCCCACTTTTTGATGAGATTGTGTGTTATTTCTTGTTGATTTGTTTAAGTTCAAATCAGTAGCTCTTCTATATAGCAACAGCCACCAAGCCGAAAGTCAAATCAGGAACTGAACATCTTTTACAATAGCTGCAAAACAAACAAAAAAATACTTACTAATATACCTAACCAAGAAGGTGAAAGACTTCTACAAGGAAAAGTATGAAACACTGCTGAAAGAAGTCATAGACAACACAAACAAATGGAAACACATCCCACTCTCATAGATGGGTAGAATCAATATTTTGAAAATGACCACACTCCTAAAAGCAATCTAAAAATTCAGTGCGATTCCCATCAAAATGCCACCATCATTCTTCACAGAATTAGAAAAAAAATTATAAAATTTATATTAAACAAAAAGGAGACCACATGGCCAAAGCAAGACTAAGCAAAAAAAAAAAAAAAAACCAAATCTAGAGGCATCACATTACCTGATTTCAAAGTATACTATAAGGTTGTGGACACCAAAACAGCATGGTACTGGTACAAAAATTGGCATGTAGGCCAATGGAACAAAATAGAGAACCAAGAATAAAACCAAATACTTATAGCCAACTGATCTTTGACGAAGCAAACAAGAACATAAAGTGGGGAAAGTACACCCTTTTCAACAAATGGTGCTGGGATAATTGGCTAGCCACCTGTAGGAGAATGAAACTGGATCCTTATCTCTCACCTTATGCAAAAATCAACTCAGGATGGATTAAGGACTTAAACCTAAGACCTGAAACTATAAAAATTCTAGAAGATAACGTTGGAAAAGACATTGGGTTAGGCAAGGATTTAATGACCAAGAACCCAAAAGCAAATGCAATAAAAACAAAGATAAGTTGCTGGGACTTAAACTAAAGAGTTTTTGCACAGCAAAAGGAACAGTCAGAAGAGAAAACAGACAACCCACAGAGTTGGAAAAAATATTCACAATCTATACATCTGATGAAGGAATAATATCCAGTATCTACAATGACCTCAGACAAGTCAACATGAGCCTTTGCTCTTAACTTCTAAGTGCACGATCCTTGAGAAATGTATTCCACTCCAAGTGAGGGCTCAGTCAATGGAACAACTTCTATCCATTTATGTTACACAAGTCCACTCACTATAGAATTCAGAAACTTTCTTAGGTTTATCCCAGGACCACTTTTTGGGTCCAATTTTTAATACATGTTCCAAAAGTCACGAGAAGTTGGGTCAACATCGATATGTTCAAAAAAGCTGCTAAAGCTCAAGAGAAAGGCATATAGAGCTATAGGGCGGACACTGGGGTCTAGACCAATATTCCCCACATTTGAAGTAAAACGACCTTTGCTCTCA
Organism: Macaca fascicularis; assembly: GCF_037993035.2. NCBI lineage: Eukaryota > Metazoa > Chordata > Mammalia > Primates > Cercopithecidae > Macaca > Macaca fascicularis. The sequence continues at coordinate 66,799,050 of NC_088385.1, read as the reverse complement.
GGAGGAAGTGATGGAAACTTTCTCACAGTCTCTTCATAGTCACCCAGGAAAGTAAGACACTCTCTAGGGTCAAGTGGAGTGCTAGAGAAAGTGGTTTGTTGCTTTAAAATGCAGACAGTTTGCTGTGAAAAAGAGAGCTAAAAATGCAATCTTCATTACTCTCCTGGTGGTTGGGACCTGTGTGGTTCCTGAAAACTTGGATTCCAATACCTCAAGAAGAAAAAATTGCTACTTGAAATAACTTTGTATTTGCAAAGACGTGTTGCTCATATAATAGAATGGAAGATCTGGTAGAGAGCAAAGGTCTGGAGGAGAAGTGAATAAAATGAACTTGGCAGGACACAAGGATATGAGCATTCAGTTTGGGAGACCGGGGGCAATGGCAGAGCTTATGCAGCAGAGTTCCTGGGAACCAATGTGGAGATAAAGAAAGTGGAGTGGTTCTACTGGGTATCTACCCAAAGGAAAAGAAGTCATTATGTGAAAAACATACATGCACATGTGTGTTTTTAACAGCACAATTTGCAATTGCAAGGATGTGGAACCAAGTGCTCATCATCAAATGAGCAGAAAAATAAAACGTGGTACTGCTTATACCATGTACCATATATACCATGGAATACTACTGAGCCATTAAAAGCAATGAAGTAATGTCTTTTGCAGCAACTTGGATGGAACTAGAGGCTATTATTCTAAGTGGAGTAACTCAGAAATGAAAAACCAAATATTGTATGTTCTCACTTAGCTAAACTATGAGGACAAAGGGCATCAGAATGATATAATGGACTCTGGGAATTCAGGGTATGGGGAAGGTTGGGAGGAATGTGAGGGATAGAAGACCATATATTGAGTACAGTGTATACTGCTCGGTTGAAAGGTGCACTAAAATCTCAGAAATCACCACTAAGCAACTTATCCACATAGCCAAAAACCACCTGTGTGCCCAAAAACTATTGAAATTTTAAAAATTAAGAAAGTGGAGTGCTAAAGAAAGCACTAGAAGGCTGCAGTGCCCCAGGTAGAGCCAGAACGTACCTAAAGTGGAGCAAGACTCTGAGGTGGAAGTCTGAGAGAATCTCTTAGCACCACAGGGCCCTTAGAGCATTATATCTCCGTGTGAGCAGTTTCACTGACATCTTGAAAAGAGTCTACAGGTTTTTCCTTTTGTATGATTTATTTTCTACACATGAAAAGAAACAGCAGAGGCACAAACTTATCACAACAGAAATTTTTTACTAATCATAAATCAGTAAAGGGTGATGAATTTATATGAAACAAAAAAGAGCCCACATAGCCAAAGAGGCCTTTTATGGCCTCTTTTTTCATCTTATTTTAGGTTGAGGGGTACATGTGCAGGTTTGGTATATAGGTAAACTCATGTCGTGGGAGTTCGTTGTATAGATTATTTCATTACGCAAGTACTAAGCCTAGTACCCAAAAGTTGTTTTCTTCTGAACTTCTCCCTCCTCCATCCTCCACTCTCAAGAAGATCCCATTGTCTGTTCCCTCCTTTGTGTCCATGTTTTCTCATCATTTAGCTCCCACTTATGCATTATTCAGCTTTCTGTTCATGCATTACTTTGCTAAGGATACTGGCCTCCAGTTCATCCATCTTCCCACAAAAGACATGATCTCATTCTTTTTTATGGCTGCACAGTATTCTATAGTATATCCATACCACATTTTCTTTACCCAGTCTGTCACTGATGGGCATTTGGGTTGATTCCATTTCTTTGCTATAGTGGATGGTGTTACAATGAACATTAGTGTGCATGTGTCTTTATGGTAGAATGATTTATATTCCTCTGAGTATATACCCAGTAATGGGATTGCTGGGTCAAATAGTAGTTCTGTTTTTGGCTCTGAGGAATCATCAGACTGATTTCCATGATGATTACATTGTGGCCTCTTTATCAATCAATTGTCTACTGGCTTCAATCATCACATCTTGGGGAGCTTATTCTATTAGAGACTATTACAGGCACTGGGTATATAGTAATAACTAAGTCATGCTACCTTTCTACAGAACCTCACAATTTAATAAGAAAATACATTTGCAGACATATAAGTATAAAAAAGAGTATGTACACAATGATAGAATTTCAAAGAAATTACAGAAGAAAAGTAAAAGACATCACAGTAGTGGTTTAAAATGTGCTCTAGAAACTTCCAATGAAAAAATTTTTAATCTTTTTATTATAAATAAATATGTATATATTATTACGATTATGGATTTTTATATGTTTGATATGTGTACATGCATTTCAATTATCATTCTTTTTTATGGTAAAATCATCCTATTTTAAGCCATCAAATCAGGTCATAACCAAATAGTCTGAAATCCTTTCTTTCTGGCAGAACACAATTTTCCAGGCTCATTTAGCATTTTTGTTACAACACATTTGAAACAAGCAATTCTCAATGGAGTCCTGAGAAATGTCTTTAGAGATCAAAATGCGGGTGTTAATGTGTTTATTGCTGCAGTATTAACATTGTTCCTAGGACTCTTCCGTGCATAGAGCTAGTAAATACATATTTTTTAAACAAATCAAAGTTTCATGCTATTACTTCTAATTCACATTATGGTGTTTTGAGTTAATTGCTTTCTTTTTTTCTTATCTTTTTTTTTTTTTTTAGGTTAGAAGTATTGGTTCTTAGTAGCATTGTTGCGACCTTCCTACTTCTGATGTTTGGTGAGCTGGAGGGAGTGGTGCCCAGTGACTTCTTCACTCCCACAGTTCAGCAAGCACAAGGAAGTGAAACAGCCCTTTTACTCCCACCACCAGCAGTTTGGCAAGCTGGAGCACTGCAGTTCCTGCTCCCACAATTTGGCAAGTTCTAAGTTCTTGTCCCACCACCAAGAAGAATAAGGCACTCAAACACCAGAGAGTGAGTAAGGCAGAGTAGGAGTTATTAAGCAACAGAAAAAGTTCTCAGCATAGAGGGGACCCTAAAAAGGGTTGCTGGCTGTGGGAATAAGTTCAGGGTTTTTATGAACTGGGAGGAAGAAGGATTGCACTGCTTTATTGCTTTCATTCCACAGGGAAAGTCTAGATGATGTACAAAACCGTAACTTTTTTGGAATCTATCAGAACTGAAGTCCCAAAGCAACCAAGTTAAACTAAATTCAAAAGTGTAATGAGCCATTCAAAGGAAAGATGGCACAGGAATAGTATTAGTTTTTCCAGAGTACAGGAGGAAATGGTGGTTATCATATGAGTAGTTAAGGAAAAACACAGCTACAAATGTCAATGAATTCTTGAGTGTGAGTCTGCATGACTTTATAATCCCTGGGAACCTTAGACACAAGAGAAGTCCACAATTACAGGTATTTTCTATAGACTTCCATCAGATGGTTCAGAGAAGGATCAGAGACAGCCTGCACTAATGAGAGGGTACCCTCATTGGTGCACAAGCACAAAATCGCTCTCACTTCACAATTCCTTTTTTATAGGAAACAAGGTTAAGCTACTTGGGAAAGGGTAGGAAAGCTTCCTGACCCCATCCCAAGCAAAAGTAATTTTCTTCTGAGGGTGAGGAAGAGCAAAGTTGCTGGCCTTTATGAGATTTTTAAATTGGCTGCATGCTGGACTGAGCTTTTTCCCCAAACTGCAGAGAATACGACCCAATTATCATTAGATTTGAATTGAAAAATATGGAAACTTTAGTGTCTTGAGCTGATAAAGACCAGAAATCAGAGGTGGAAGAACAACTGGAAATTTAGTGAAGGGAAGTAAGGGAATCATGGATACAGTTACATGAACCTCAAAGCGCAATTCTACCTAAATAATTGACCAGTTTCTCAACTACATAGGCAGAAGGAAGACTTCAGGGGCCAGGTGAGAAAAATAGTAGCAAAAAAGCCAACAATTTGGCAGAGATATTAGCTGCTGCAGATTACCATGTGTGACTCCAGGGAAGTTAACTTTTTAATAGAAAAAAAATATATATATATATATGTATGTATGTGTATATATGTGTATATATTTGTGTATATATATATACACACACTAATTCCAAAGTTGTTATAATATATAATTCCAATGTTCAGTGTTCAAATAGGACATGTAATAAAAGTGTAATACATCTTTGGGAGTGGGGTAGGGGAGAAGGCAGTCAATAGACATGGGCCCCATGTATTGGATTTATTAAGCAAAGCGCTCACAGTATGTAATATAAATAACTTTAAATTAAATTATTTTATTAATAAAGAATTTACGTAGAAAATGGAAATTATATAAAACTAAAGATTCTAGACCTGAAAATTATAGTATCTAAAATAAAAAATTTGTTAGATTAACTCAAAAGCAGATTGAAGTGAGCAGAAGAAAGAATCAATGAAATTAATAGACCCATTGAAATATCCCGTATGAAAACAGAAGAATAAGATACTGAAGCTCCAGAGACCTGTAGTATAATACCAGGAAGCCCAACATACTTCATACCCTATATGTAAACATTCTTCAACAATATTAGCAAATTTAATCTAGCAATATATAAAATAGTAATACATCATGAACAAGTGGGGCTAATCCAATGAATGCAAAGTAGCTTAATAGAACAATAGGATAAAGAGAAACAAAATTATACAATCACTTAAATAGATACAGAAAAAGATGGACTCATCCATGATAATAAACTATCAGCAAACTAAAAAAAGAAGAGTACTTGCTCAGTCTAATAGAGGGCCTCTATAAAGAGCCTACAGCTAATATTATACTTAATTGTGTAATATTGAATGCCTTCTATTTAAGATCAAAATAAGATTATCACTTCTATTCAACATTTTATGAGAAGATTTAGCCAATAAAATAATAAAATAGAAAGAAATAACAAATCTATAGATTCGAAAAGAAGTAAAATTTTATTTACTCATGGATAGCATAATCATTTACATAGAATGTTCAAATTATTCTATAAGAGATGTACTAGAACTAATGAGTCAATTAAGCAAAGTCACAAGATACAAAATCAAAATATTAGCTGCCAAAAAATTGGGAAATAACGTTTAAATAAATACCATGTACAGTACCACGGAAAATATAAAACACGTAAGATTACATTTAATACAAGGTGTCCAAGATTTGTACGATGCAAACTATAATATATCAAAACAATATAAACAGTTGGAATTATATAAAATGTTCATTAAGAAGAAGAATTAATATTGTTAATGTGGCCAGTGTGCCAATATTGATTAACAGATTCAATACAATCTCAATGAAAAACACAGCAGGCCTTTTCATAGAAATTGAGTACTTTAATTCTAAAATTTATTTGGAAATGCAAAGGACCTAGAATAGCTAAAACAATTTTGAAACAGAGCAACAATTTGGAGAATTAACATAGCCTTATTTCAAGACATATTCTATAGTTCCAGAAATCAAGAGTTTGGTATTCATATAATAATAGATATATAAATCAGTGGAACAAAATAGAGCGCAGAAATAGAATCACACATATAAGGGCAAACGATTTTCAACAAAGATGACAAGGTATTTAAATGGAGAAAAAATAGCCTATTCAGTAAATAGTGTCAAAACAATTAAATCTACATGTCAAAAAAAAAAAGTAACATCAATCTGTACCTCACACAATATAAAAACAAAAAAATTAAAAATGGATCACATAACTAAATGCATGAACTGGAATAATAAAATTTTTAAAATAAAGCATAGAAGAAAATCTTGATTATAACTTAGATAAATATTCAATAGATAGGATGCAAAAAGCATAAGCTAGACCAAAAAAATTTAAATTAAACTTCATAAAACTGAAATATGCTAAAAATTAAACTTCATAAAACTAAAACATCATGTTAAATGAAAAAAGATAACAAAAAAGATAACATACTGATTAATATATTTACATAAAATTCTAAGAAAGGCAAAGTGACAGAATTGAGGCTTGTGAAAAACTCAGGAGAATTTTTGAGTTGGCAATAGTGTATGTATTCACTGTGGTGGGGTTACATGACTATGTACATATGCCAAAAATGATAAAAATCTACATTTTTAAAATTGATATTATTTTAGCTAAATTATACATCAGTAAAGCTACTGAAAAAATACTGTGTTTTAGAATTACTTGAAATAATGCTTTTCTGTTTTGTTGAAATACCATCAACTTCATAAACAATAAGATGCTTTGATTCAGTATCGTGTTTTTATGAATTTTCCCACAACTTTGGTTTAACTTTGTTTCTTCCTAAGTTACAAAATGCATTTACATAAACTGAAAATGAAAACTCTGAAACAATTTACATTCACAGAAGCATTGTTTTTACTCTGCACCTTTCACACTGAAGGGTTAATAACGACTTTTTGTTTACTATTCCATCATCTTTTCAGATACATAAGCATTTCAAATCCCCTTTTATTACTCAAAAGGTAGAATACTAGAAATATTTACCACCTGCTATTTTTACCTAATAAAATGTGCTTTAGATTACTCCACTTTAGTGGTGTAGAAATGTTTACTGTTTTTTAACTGTGTATAGTACAAATAACAGCCTTGAGGGGTGGGAGGGAGGGTGGACAGAGAAGAGTATTTGGAAACTAGAATAAGTTTGCTGACTAGCTACATAGGTTTTCAATGAGAGTACAGTTATATCACTTTTAATTTGAAGTTTGGGAGAGGAAATGGATAAAAAAAGGACTTATTTTATTATTTTTTGTATTAGGTAACAAAATAACAGATATACAACTCACAACATATTGATGTAAATGAACCAATTACAGCACAACTACAAATTTTTCTAAACACCAGCATATAAAAAGTATGTATTTAAGCCTTTAGTAGTCTTAACTATTAGAAATGTATTCAAAATATACAATTGGCAAAAATACAAAATATTATTTGTGCGAGGCTTATCTTTGTGTCATTATTTGTGATAGCAAAAGACTGAATGCATCCTAAAAGTCTATCAATGTAGCAGGACTGGTTGAATGAATGATAATGCATTAATACATGGGAATACCAGCTATGGTTAAAAGGGATAAGAAACACTTCTATATACTTAAATGGAGCAATCTGTAGCATATTTCTCTCACACAGTTTTTTCTGCCAAACCAGTCTGGTTCATCTACTTGTAATATAACCAAGGAAAACATGCAAAATATTGGCTTCTATTGGAATATCATTTAGATAGTATTTTGAGACCCTGTGAAGTTAGGCTAATTCCTTTACTGCTCATTAAGACCATAGTGTGGCATGGTCTTACTATATTTTATCCATTAATTAATTTTCTTAATTATTCATTTAACAATCATACAATGTAGTGTTAAACAGAACTTAGAATTTAGCCTTATCTCTCCATTTTATGAACAACCTGAGAACTGAAAGTTGAACCACTCACTCTTCTACAACAGTTTTATTTAAAAATTATGTCTAGAAAGAATCAACATGCTTTAATAAAATGTGTTTTATAAATGAGACTTATACTCCAAATTAAACTATGTAAATTTTGAGTTTAGAAAGCTAGGTTTCCTTAAACTAACATCATATATTGAATTTCATTTCTAATATCTATCATATTTATATATCTATATGGTATATAGATATATAATATGGTGTATATAAGTGGTATATATATGGTGTGTATATATACATGGTGTGCATGTGTGTATATGGGAGTGTGTGTGTGTGTGTGTGTGTGTGTGTGTGTGTATATATATATATATATATATATATGCATGCCAGGGTTCTTCAAAAAACAAAAACATGTAATTTGAAGAATGAAAGCATTACGTCAACCTACATTTGTACATTTTTGATATATAGATAATTTTACAGTAGACAGAAACAAAACAACAGAAAATATTGTTAACTTTAGGTAAGATAAATCTTATTCTGTATCCTGGGTCCATCACATCTTAAGTAATGAATTTGAATGATTAACTTCCTTTCTTATCTATTTTTTCCATCTGTTAAATGAGACACTTTGTAGCTGTATTAGAGAGTTAAATCAGATGATACATACATAGTATGAATTTCAGTTACAAACTCCAAAGTACAAAAGTGAATTTATACAAATATCTTTATTCCACTAAAATGATAGTATATAATCTCAGTTTATGGCTAGCCTTTTCCCAAGATCCTGTTTAATTTTCCAGGGATTTACATTGTATCAATTCATAGACCACGGTTCTATTAGGTTGGTGCAAAAGTAATTGTGGTTTTTGCTATTAATAGTAATTAGTAACCCCCCAATTACTTTTGCACCAACATAACATCAGATCCTTAATTGTCCTTGATGTCTCTTCTGCTCTTAGATTGCATAGCTCTTACTATTAATTCTACTTATTCTATTAATGTAAACGATGATACTCCTGGTGTATTCAGACCATCAAAGGCCACATTATGAACCATCACCTAAGTACATCATGCACTCATTTTGTATTATATCTATATCTAGGGATATATATATAAACTTAGATAGAGATATTGTCTCCCCAAAACTCTATAAAGAAGGAAGTACAAGTTCCTTCTGCTCTTTTTTATTTTTTATTTTTATTAAAAAGAGAAAAAAAAAGACATCACTCTGTTACTCAGGCTGGAGTGCAGTGGTGCAGTCATACAACATAGCTCAGTGCAACCTAGAACTCCTGGGCTCAAACGATCCTCTCACCTCAGACTTCCAAGTAGCTGGTACTACAGGTGTGTGCCACTGTCCCTGACTAATTTAAAAAAAAAAATTTATGAGACAGGGTCTCGCTTTGTTGCCCAGGCTGGTCTTGAACTCATGAGCTGAAGTGATCCTCCTGCCTTGGCCTCCCGAAGTGCTGGGATTACAGACGTGAGTCACCGTGCCAGCTCTTCACATCTTAATCTGCATACATTTATATGGAATTGCTGCTGCCTTGCCAGGTACAGTCCATAATGCCGAGAGTATAACACTTTATGTAGAAGTAAAAAGTATCTAATATCTCATCTTTTACCTTCTACTTTATTTCCTGTCCCAGACATAGTATTAGAGAGATGGGGTATAGTGCGATGGAGGAAGGTAGAAGGGAGTCGTCTCACTTTAGCAATTTTATCCTATATCTTTTATCAATATCAAGATTATATCTGTAACTTCATGTGTCTAGGCTTTTCAATATGCCCCCTCTGCTGCAAAAAAAAAAAAAGTGAACTGTTTTTTTTCTGGTCTCATTTCTGCTGCTGTATCCCTTTTTGAAACAGTATCTATGAAACACTACATCGTCGAAAAATGGAAATTCAAACTTTAAAAGTTACCTTGCAACATACATATAAGTGACCTACAAGTAATGTATGTTCTATAAATAGTATTATACTTGTCCACTTCTCTCCTTTAAGCACCTCTTTCTTCTACTCACCACTTTTCTTTTAAATTTTGGCGATGTCTTTGACTAGATATAAGTTACTGCCTGAGGTTCTTTCATTTCTTAGTAACACAACTGGTTTCCATAAACCTTTCTTTGGTGCTACAATTTTTTTTTTGCCTCATATCTTACCTTTACTACCTTTACTATCAGAAATTCTGAGATTGTCTCTTTATTGAACTAACCCATGATTCAAAAGTTTTAAGAGTTTCCATCTCCCAAAAAGGAAAAAAGTCTGGCTGTACTTTCTTAAAAGAAGGTACATCTTATCAGTAGTGTTTTCTTGTGTCTTGCTGTCTCTGGGCTGCCTAAAGTTGAGAACTGACTTTGCCTTCCCCTTTGGACTTAGGATTTTTTCTCATTAAACCTATGTTTCTTACAGACAGATTATTTTCCTGGTGTTATATTTGTGAGCATTTAAACTGGGCACATATTTGCCATAGATCTGTATATAATCCATGGATGTGAGTGAAAGATAATATGGGAATCTGAGTAAATGATTGCAATGTAACATATAGTCATAAACCACTACTTATTGACTGCAGGATAATCTTAGCATCCTAATTAATATGATTTAAAAGTCTCACATTTATCAACAGCAGGACCGCATTAATGCATGGAATGAGATTGTAATCAACATGTCCCATAGATTTAAACAAATACCTGCAATCAAAATGCACTATATACCTCCTGCTTTCCTTTACACCTAATTTGAATTGTCTACTTTCTCCCATCTCAGGGGAAGGTAGGTGATATAGTGGTAACCCTACTAGCACTTTTTGGCAACCCAGTGAGCACTGAGTGACATTCTGCTGTATTAGGTGTGATGGGTTTGCAATTGGGAGTGTGGTTTACTAAGGACATTTGTGACACTGTGGATTATGTGCGGTGCATCAACCTGGTCCCCAAGATACTGTGAAATTAATACTTTTACACTGGACACTGAAGACAGTTTGTGTGAGCATTGCATTTCATATATTATTCTGCTATGTTATTTTTGCCTTTGCTATAAATAACATCACTAATGAATGTCAGTCTCAGAGTTTAAAAACGGATTTTCTGTTTATCTAATGCATTCTTATAGAAGTCTCAAAATATAAGTGACAACATAATTACATCTTGTTTTACCCATAAGGTAACGATCATTTCTTCAATACCTCTACTTTATATATATAAATCCCTTAGTAATCACTGATGGATCATCAAAAAGCAGTATAAAAATAATTTATCTTTATTGTAAGGAAGAAGTTAAGAAAACACCTTTAAAAAGAAGTGGGTTACATTAAAGATAACTAAAACACTTATAAAGTGAATCACAATGTTTTATCAAGGCAAAGAGAACTTCAAAAAGACAGTTTAATTGAGATTAAGACATATCTTGTTTTCTAACTAGGATTTTCTTTCTTTCAAAGGTTTCTGTGATTGCTTGTTTAATTTTCTGTAACTTCCTTATGCATCACAAAGGGTTAGCGTTTCAATTAAGTTTTCAAAGATTTCTGCCCATAACTCTTCATCTTGACTCAGTTATTGCTCAGGAAGTGTTAGCTGTTTATTGCTATTAATAATTTTAGGCATTTATGATAAAATACATCTCAGTGATGTAAAACAGAGATTTCTATATGATGAAATCAATTCTCTTAATCTTAGCTAAAAATTTTAACAATATCCTAGTAGTACAAGTAGTATTTCCAAATCAGTACAAAAGCTTGATCCTCATATACATGCATTAGCTGAGCAGAAAGATGCTTCCCATAAAACCATCTGGATGAAAACCTGATCCATTTGGCTACTGGAAAAAGCAATGTTAAGCATATTCACTAATATCCTTTTTATAAATGAACAGAATAACTAACATTCTATAGAGATACAATCCATTTAAATCCACTTAAATTCTAATGGTCACTGCATTATTTTTAATATCATTGAACCTAAATTTAAACACTTTGAAATCTGGTGATTCCATTTGTGTGTGTGTGTGTGTGTGTGTGTGTGTGTGTGTGTCAGTAAATGTAAAGCAACCTTCCATAAAAGCAAATTAACTTAAATACTTGTTTAGTACCTATTTTTTTAGACATTGCTTGACGCAGATTACTTACAAATACTTGTGTGTTGGTTATTTTTCTCCTGCAATAATACTGAATTTAAAATAAAACTCCAAAATTTCAAAGAGTTTAAGAAATTAAACTTATTTCAGATTCATAGAATTGTAGGTGAGCTGCAGTTTTGCAGCTATCAGTCAGACTCAGATTGACTTAGCTGGACCAGGCTGGACTACTGATTTGGTGTTATATTTTTCCTCCATATACCTTTATTCCTGTGTTCAGGCTGAAAAAACAGTGTCTACCTGGGGCTGCTCTTTGCGTGGAGAGAGTAAGCTCCCTGAGTGTTGGTGGGCACTGCCATGCCTCTTAAGGCCTTAGATCAAAACTGGCACAATTTATCACTTCCACATCCCATCAACTAACTCATATGGCCATACCTGAAGTCAGTAGTGTGGAAAAGTGTACTCTGCCAACAGGGAAGCCACAGTAAGGGAATGTAGCAATGGTAAAGGAAGAATTGTGGTAAAATAGTATGACCTCTCACACCTTGAACCAATCCCATCAGATCTCAGGGAAACAAACTTGAAAAATCAGCTATATATCCCCATGAAAATACAGATATGTTAAGGTTAAAATGGATGCAGGCAACAGTGCTCTTCAAGTCAGTGCTTCTCATTACAAGTCACCTGGGGAGACTTTGTTTTAACACTGAGGCTCAGAATTTTTCCTGAAGATTTGCGTTTACTTGATCTAGAACGGGGCTCAGGCACCAGTATTTTTTATTTTTATTTTTATTTTATTTTATTTTTTTTTTTGAGACGGAGTCTCGCTCTGTCGCCCAGGCTGGAGTGCAGTGGCCGGATCTCGGCTCATTGCAAGCTCTGCCTCCCGGGTTTACGCCATTCTCCTGCCTCAGCCTCCCGAGTAGCTGGGACTACAGGCGCCCGCCACCTCGCCCGGCTAAGTTTTTGTATTTTTTAGTAGAGATGGGGTTTCACCATGTTAGCCAGGATGGTCTCGATCTCCTGACCTCGTGATCCGCCCGTCTCAGCCTCCCAAAGTGCTGGGATTACAGGCTTGAGCCACCGCGCCCGGCCACCAGTATTTTTTAAAAGCTCTATTTTTTCAAAGTGTAGCCAGGTTGTGAAAGTGACCAAGATCTTTTCCCAGTATATGCTCCCATTAATAATATCTTTCTCTCTCAGGTTTGAAAACTCAGAAGTTGTTTAGAAAGTCAATTTAATCAGATAAAGATGGTTTTGATGAAATAAGCTGTTATTTTGCTTACAGCCAATATTTTTTAATTGTGGCTACCGGTTTGACCAGAATCTGAACTGTTTTGATGAACAGCATTTTCTGGTGATTAAGTAGACACAGAATATACAGGTATTCTTCCTCCATGTTATCTGAGAAAACAAAGCTGTTTTGTGGTCACTGATTGGGCAAAGATGCCAGAAAGAAAAGGTTGTATTATTCATTGATTTTCTGTACATTTTCCTCCTTTTAGTCTTTCAGTCCATCTAACAGACTCACTCCACCACTGGGCTGCATTCTTAATAAGTTGTGTGTGTGTGTGTGGGGGGGGGGGGGTTGGGTTTTTTTGTTGTTGTTTTGGTTTTTTTTGTTTGTTTGTTGTTTTTTTGTTTTTTTGAGACAGAGTCTCACTCTGTTGCTGTGGCTAGAGTGCAGTGGTAGGATCTCGGATCCTTGCGATCTTCACTTCCCGGGTTCAAGTGATTCTCGTGCCTCAAGCTCCTAAGTAGCTGACATTCCCAATCATTTTCCACACAATCTAGGAACTCATACCATGAGCCCATTTATGACCCGAGGCTTTCTTTTTTGGTTTTTACTCTCAGTATATTTGCTCCATAATACAATTGTAGAAATGCTTCTGGGGACAACTGTATTACTACAAAAGATACAGACTAGGCTAGAAAACAAAATCCTTTCTCTGAATTTCTCAGACTTGATTACTATACCTTCAGTTTATCAGTTCAATAATGGACTTTAAAAACTTGTTTCCACTTCCTACTTAAGATAAATAAAACTTGCTTCTTTTTGCAACCAATTGACTATATTAGAATTCTATCTCCTTCTGTCTATAGTATTCATTTATTTAACCATCTTAGTTTCAACCAGTAACTTAGATAACATTTGCACTTTAACAAGGTTTCAATGGTTTAACAAAAATGAATTAAAAACTATTTAAATTACTGATATTACCAGGTACAGTGGTGCATGCCTATAATCCCAGCTACTTGGGAGGTTAAAATGGGAAGACTGTTTAAGCTCATGAGTTCAGGACCAGCCTGGGCAACAATCCATGATCCCATCTTGAAAAGAAATTATAGATATTGTAACATGAGTGTTACAGATGTTGTAACATGAAGTCTGAAATATTTCTTGCAAGAGGAAAAATTTGAGAAATAACAGATCGCATTCTATATTCACTTTATAAACTTATGACATATATGGGAATCTATCCATTTGCTGTGGTTTGAATGTTTGTGATTCCCCAAAATATATCTTTTAAAATTATAATCCTCACAGTGATGACATTAGAAGGCAGCATCTTTGGGAGGTGATTAGGTCATGATGGTGGAGCCCCCATGAATAGGCTTTAATGCCCTTGTAGGAGAGACCGTAGAGCTGGTGCTTTCTAGCATGTGAAGACAAAATGATAAGGTGCCATCTATGAACCAGAAAGAGTCCTCCCACCAGACACCAAATCTGCTGGTGCCTTGCTCTTGGACTTCTCAGACTCCATAATTACCAGGAACAAAATTCTGTTGTTTATAAGCCACCCAGTGTATGGTATTTTGTTATGGATGCCTGAATGGACTAAGACAGTATTCAAATTAATCACTTGAATGATCATACGTTCAAGAGAGCATGAAGTCCAAAATTCCTCTTGCGGATTTCCCCACTTCAGTAAACCTAGGTTGTTGCAGGAAGTCAGGGACCCTGAACAGAGGGACCGGCTGAAGCCGCAGCACGAGAACATAAATTGTGAGGATTTCATGGACATTTATTAGTTCCCCAAATTAAAATTTTTATAATTTCTTACACCTGTCTTTACTGTAATCTCTGAACATAAATTGGGAAGATTTCATGGACACTTATCACTTCCCCAATCAATACCCTTGTGATTTCCTATGCCTGCCTTTACTTTAATGTCTTAATCCGGTCATCTTCTTTGTAAGCTGAGCAGGATGAATGTCGCTTCAGGACTCTGTGATTGTGTCAACTGCACAAATTGTTTGCAGAGCATGTGTGTTTGAACAATATGAAATCTGAACATCTTAAAAGAAGAACAGGATAACAGCGATGTTCAGGGAACAAGAGAGGTAACTTTGAACTGGCCGCCGCTAAGTTGGACAGAACAGAGCTGTATTTCTCCTCTTCCAAAAGCAAATAGAAGAAATATCGCTGAATTCTTTTTCTCAGCAAGGAACATCCCTGAGAAAGAGAATGCGCCCTGAAGGTAGGCTTATAGACGGCCCCTTTTAAGGCGTCCCGTCTTTTATGGTCCAAGCCAAAGGGATGAAATAAGCCCCGGTCTCATGTAGCGCTCCCAGGCTTCTTAGGACGATGACAATTCCCGCCTAATAAATTTTGGTCCGACAGGTTGTCTGCTCTCAAACCCTGTTTCCTGATAAGATGTTATCAATGACAATGCGTGCCCGAAACTTCATTAGCAATTTTAATTTCGCCTCATCCGGTGGTCCTGTGATCTCGCCCTGCCTCCATTTACTTTGTGATATTTTATTACCTTGTGAAGTATGTGATCTCTGTGACCCACACCCTATTCGGGCACTCCCTCCCCTTTTGAAAATCGCTAATAAAAACTTGCTGGTTTCAGGGCTCGGGGAACATCACGGATCCTGCCGACATGTGATGTCTCCCCCAGACACCCAGCTTTAAATTTCTCTCTCTTGTGTTCTTTCCCTTTATTTCTCAACCCAGCCTAGACACTTAGGAAATAGAAAAGAACCCACGTTAAACAGTGAGAGCGAATTCTCCCAATACTAGGTGCATTCTAATATATGAGAAGCCAGTTGCTTATACATCATGATGCTCTACACCCCAATAAGTGTTTGTGTCTCTGTCTGCTATTTTTGCAAGTATGTGTGGCTTAGTGATCAGTTTCCCAGCTATTGTTGCTGTTTGAAGGCACATGATCCCCCGCTTTCTGTGTTACACTTGGCTAAGGGTTTAATCTAAAGCTTATCATGGTTTAAGACTCATTGCATTTTGTATTCTGTCTTAGTCCTTATTCCTGAAAGACCCCCACCATTCCAGGTTTGTCAGGTTTATGGTGACTGTAGCCTCAATCAGTTTTCCTTTTGGTGACTCTTGTCTTTTCTTGCTATGAAACTTTAGTTGAATCTCAAAAAAAGAAATGAATATGTTCTTTATTCCTTCACTCCCAAAGGCAAATGGTCTAAATACTTGTTTTATATTTGTTTGGTTTTTTTTCTTTTGTTTGATTGTTAATTTCTCCCCTGTGGTTAGCTTGGCATATCAATGGGAACCTAGAGGGAGAGTTAGTTACTTCCCTAGAGCTAATGTTCACTTACCTTTTAATTACTTACCTTTGAATTCCATAACTAAGAATAGTCTTTCACTCCTGAGAATCCTTTAGAACCTTCAAAGTGGGGAAGAAGTGTAGAGTGAGCATCATGTTATCTAATGAGGTGCAGGGCTATGAGAATTCATAAACCACTTTGGTTAGACTATCCCCATTCTCCACTGCAACACAGGGATATAAGTCACGTTCTAAGAAAACAAGTTTAACACCTTGTTGATATATCAACCAAACCTCCCTCCCTTGAATAGAACCAGAGTTGTCCTGCAAAAGGCAATCACACACTTTATGCCATTGCTTGAGATAATTCTTTTTAGCTCCATCTCAGGATCATACACTTCCCTTTGGAATGTATCTTTTAATCTGAGTGCCCACTGCATGGTCTTAACTATACTTGTGATCAAAAGAGGATTGCACATTGAGCTGGAGTATGTGGGCTTTGAAAGTCTATTCACATTCTATCCAAGCTATTCCTCAGGCCCTCCACCTCCACATGGGTCTCTAGGGCTCTTTTTAGGAAGTGTTTTTTTGTTTGTTTGTTTGTTTGTGTTTGTTTGTTTGTGATGGACTTTCTCTCGTTGCTCAGGCTGGAGTGCAGTGGTGCCATCTTGGCTCACTGCAACCTCCACCTTCCGGTTTTAAGCGATTCTCCTGCCTCAGCCTCCTGAGTAGCTGGGATTACAAGCACCCGCCACCACACCTGGCTAATTTTTTGTATTTTGGTAGAGATAGGGTTTCACCATGTTGGCCAGGCTGGTCTCCAACTCCTGACTTCGAGGATTTACCTGCCTCAGCCTCCCAAAGTGCTGGGATTACAGGCATGAGGCACCACGTCCAGCCCTTAGGGAATATTTTAATGCATCATTCTTCTTAAATATGACATCAGGAAAAAAGTAACCAGCCCTCCCACATAGAAGGGGAGCCCATACTTTGCCCAATTAAGCATAGATTTTGATGGTTTTTGACTAGCTCTTGCCAAAAGATTTCAGGGCCCACAGCAAGAGTAGAAATAGAGAATCATACATTTAAAGTTAAAATCAAGCTAACAAACCATTACATAAGACATGTCCTATTCTCCTACCTTGATAAATATATCTGTATAACAATGTAGAAGACCCAGTTTGAACTTCGTTTTCAGAGGATTTGGATTTCCTCAGTGGTATAAACACAGTCATCCCTGGGGCATAGGTGCTTAAACTTGACTCAGGTTAATTTAGACAGAGAATTCTAGAATTTCAAGTACCCAGAACATAGTCCAGAAGAAGAAAAGGCCTGGACTCAAAGTGAGTCTACCTCCTTGGTCCCTTGACTCCTTGATAGCTTGGAAGAGGTGTAGCCAGAGGGACTAAAGCTGAGCCCCCTAAATTACAGGGACCAGGTCTGTTGCCTGAGGCTTAAGGATGGACTGGAGGGACTTTTCTCTACATAACAGAAGGAGCATAGTAGGGACTTTTGCAGAAATTTGAGAAAGAGCAGAACAAAAAAGAAGGAAGATAAAGAGATGAATCAGTAGATGGTGTGAGTCTGAAACTAGGTGAGTTCTCTAAAACGCAACAGTAATGAAATGGCCAAAATCTTTAAGAATAAAATGCTTACTGTAATTTTGAAGTGTTTAAAAAAGCAATGAAAGTAGTTTCAGGAATTTACAGAGCAAGGCAAAGTTTTTGTAAGTACTGAGTATTAGAGAAGTGTGTGAATGCAAGGAGGAACAAGTTGGATAAAGCAGATTTTGAGGCAGAATCAGATTTTCCTGATACAATAGTTTATACAGAGAGTTGACTTTTTCTAAAGTGCCATAGCTTTACCTAGAGGAGAGAGGGAAAGATAAAGGTTCAGACACTCAGAAAATTCTGGACTATTAACAATTACAAGCCAATGACAAATGAGAAGAATTCTAGATTTCTAACTTATATCTTGCAACTTTACTTTTAAATGAGTAAAAATATGCCTTGCAACAAGTTCAAAGTAATAAAACAACATACAGAGAAAAGAAAGTCTCCCATTTGCTTCTCTCCCCAGCCACTCATTTTTCCTCAATGGAGTAATTACTGTTGTCAGATTCTAATAACTCCTTTCAGAGATAGCGTATATATATTCAAATATATTTATATTTTTCTCACAATTATAGCAACTATACAGACTCTTCTGTACTTTGTGTTTATACTTTACTATATATCTTGGTGATCCTTCCACAAGTGTATGTTTCATGTTGCCTCATTATTTTTAATGGGCTGCATAGAGCCTGTTGAATTGGTGTAATTTGATTTACTTTACAAATCATCTATTGATTAAAATTTGGGCATATAGTTTTATACTTGTGCATATATATATATATATATATACACACACACACACACACACACTATAAAACCCTGGATGTGGAATTTCTGAATCTATGTTGATAGAGAGTACTAAGTCATATTTCATAGAAGTTATAATGGATTGGATTATTATTTAGCAAATATTCATTCCAATTCCCACACCCTTGTGGTTTCTTATTTTATACCACCCCACTGACTTTGGTCTTGACCATGTTGTTACAAGAAAAACTTGGGACTGTTACCTTCCCCTGTTCCCAAACTGGAAAGGAACTAAGAGATCAAAGAATGACTTAGATAAGTCCACCTTGGCAAGTAGGTCAACTTATTAGGACTTACATACAGGACACTCTTGGATGGTGGCAGGACAGCTCTAGAGATCTGCACTGCCTCCCATCTCTAAACTGCTTGTAAGCTAATTTTCTGCCTCTTTGCTTACTGTGTTTCTATAGGTCAGTTTTAGATCAGCTCGATATGCTGACTTTGGCTCACCAGAGTCTCTGCCAAATTCAGCCAATTTTAACCAAATCACAGCTGATCTGCATACCAATGAGGATAAAATAAATGTTTGTTGTTGCAAACCACCAACTCTGGGAGGCAGGGAGCATTAAAGCAGCAATAGCCAACTGAGACTGGTTTGGGTTTTTCTTTTTTTTTCTTTTTTTTCTTTTTGGTAGGTTCTTAGACACTCCAGGGATGTTTGGGTTCTCAGGGATACCTGTTCCTTAACTGGACAACATGACCTTGGCTCACTGCCCAGCCTTCAAGGTTCAGGCAGCAGACATACACCCTTTAGCCTAGTGGGGAATCCATCACACTACACACTACTTGCTTGAACTAATCAGATGTGATCAGAAGTTACAGTGTGCAGTTTTTGAGCTTAGGCCTTAAAACGTATGGCACTATTCCTTTGCACTCTTCTAATGTACCATAAGAATAACATGCTTCAGGAAGCTGGTGCCCTTTGACCCAGAGCCCTCACACTAAGAGAGCCTTAAAACCTAGATTTTAGGGCTGTTTCTGGTCAGCTCCATATGCTGACTTTGACCCACTAATGTCTGATCAGAATGCTTGATCTCATCTGTATAAAAGCTCTTATTTTAGTGTGAAGTTGAGCATCTTTTCATATATTGAGGATCTGTTTTGTATTAACTTTTCCATGAAATCTCTTACTATCTTTCTTAGCATTAATTTCTCAGAAAGCAGAGCCTAAGCCAGACAGCTTATTTCTTTTGCACAGGGAATAAATTCCAGAGAGCAACAATGGATTTGAGGAGTATAGTAGGGAAGATGAGAAAGACAGTAAAATAAGGCAGTATCAACCTGGTTGTGCAATTGGTTTTTGATTAGGATCTCCCTGAAAATCCACATAAAATATGTCTAAGGACTTCCATATGAGAAAGGAAAAGTATATTAATCAGATTCTATCTCCTATTAGTCAACGTTTGGTCACATGAGGAATTAATTCACTGCAGTTCCAAGTTGCATATAGTTGAGCAGTGAGTGAGTTTCCACAACAGCACCATCAACAAACAAGCTCCAAAATGGAGCCAAAAGGCAGAAAGTTTGAGCGGAGTTGTCTGCATTAGGTGGTGACTATGTAAAGTTAATCAGAGTCCATACAGATCTAATTGCTATACTGACAACTAGAAGAAGGGACAAGTGAATAAGAGATTATCTGAATAGATGTACAGTAAGTGTTTGATAGAGTCAAAACCTTGCATCACTCAGATTATCCATGCCCTTCATTATATCCAGATTCCACATTGCAATATGAAGCCTGCATTTTTGTGAGAACATAAGAGGGGAGACTCAAGCCCAATGAGTCACAAAATGCACAATGAGTTCAAAATAGTAGCCAGCTTCAATCAATTAAATACTTATAGCAAGAGTGTTCAGCCTTCACTGCTGAAGCTGATCCCCAGGCCATAATTGTAAGTCATCAACTACTGCTTTAACACCGATCCTAGAATACACTCACCTCAGTCAACACTTCAACTGGTCTGTTTTGCTGGCTTGGTAAAGTGATGCTGACTGTCACTTCTCATCAGTCTGTAGTTGCTTTGTCCTTATTGAACTGCAGTTGTGGCAATTGTATGGCAAAACTTATCACTGGGTGTGACAGCTTAAAAGAGATATTAAAACTATCACTGGATTGCTGACATATCTTTCTCTGTCCCCAATATGTGGCAGCAACTCAAGTTTCTCATAGTGATAACAGTCTATTACCTCTGCCATTAAAATCGCTCTGTTGTTTTTCTACTGCCCTACTGGATGAGTGAGAAAGTGACCAAGATCAGTGGAACTCTTTCTTTGGTTTAAAAAGCCTTTGATAAAAGACATAAGAATTTAGATCAATAACTTTATGACTAAGGTTATATGAGGATAAAAAACAAAAAAATTCTCCAATGGGCCTCTGAAATTGAGGAGGATGAGGGCAATCCTACTTTCATTCCATAGTTTTTAGACCTACGTTTTTGATTTTTAGAGTCACAGAATCGTATATCAGCCATTATTTCAGCATGTCTTGCTAAAGACCAAGCAGCATCATTATCTATTGAGGATCCTAGCACCACTGGATGGATGGATGGATAAAGATAGGTAGGTAGATAGAGAGGGAGGGAGAGAGAGAGAGATGTGGATGGATGGATAGATAGATTACTTCAAAAATATAAATATACCCAATGAGAGCTGCACCTTTTCTGCAGTGGAAAAAAGAAGTAAAGTATAAGCAATTTGCTTTTACTTTGGATAGGCTAACCAAATCTGGACTACTGAACCCTAACTTCAGTGAGGTGGCAGATCCTTGAATCTTTATAGGCTTAAATTCTACCTTCTGGCATATATGTTTTATTTAGGCATGTAGAATATGTGACTCTTCTCACCAGGTTCAAATAGTATGCTGCTATCAAGATAGTGAACCGGTACAATGTGTGTGGAAAATTATGATAATTGACATCTCAGTGGACAGAGAGAAAGAGTTAGTCTGTCCCCCAGGGAAGGACAGGGACTGATTGCAACTATCTCTTCATGAAAAGGTAAAATGCTTTTTATTTTCCTTATTGATAGAGAACAAAAAGATAACACTTGCCAGATCAATGACACACACAAAGTGCTACAGGCTTTAATGATCTGCTCAAATAAAAATCCAACATGGCAGCTGAAATGGAATCTGTCAATTGTTCAAATTGACGGTTGTCAATTTTCACAGACTGTTTTCTATCTCAGTTTTGGAAGGACTATAGTAGTTCATTAAATAACATAAAACCCCTAGCATTTCTTCCCATAAGACATTGTTGCTTCTGATTTATGTCTTGGCAGGGACAGAACAGTTTCCAGAAGTTTCTCAGACTTACATTTTTATTTCATACTATAATGTCTCTTATTTTTCTAATTAGGAAACCTATGTGATTATTCTGACAGCTGCTAGGTATATCGATTTTAAATATATGCTACAGGGTAATAATCACAAAATGTATCCATGGGTACTTTTAGATATGCTAAGAGATAGACTTGCCCCAAATTATTTTCACTTGACCTTCATAATTTCTTACTTTGGCAAGCCCGTAATTGTGTTTTGGTTTCTTGGGTATTAATGTTAGATCAAACACACCTGGAAAACAACCACAGGTTATTTTCCATGGGGAAAGAATTGGAAAGTTTGGTTGTATATATTTTTAGAGGCATTGAAGGGTCTTTCTTCAAGACCCAGACTTCTTCAACCAATGGCTCTGGGTTTGTGAATTTAATTTGAAATAATCTGAGCAAGGGACCATAATTTTTCATTGCAGTAGCTTGCAAAGTATTTTGTTCAACAGTTCTTGAGTTTCAATTACCCAATACCACCCCTGTTAGTGGTCCGTCTTTCTTAACTCAAGAAACATCATGTGATTAGTCAATACCAAAGAATTGTAATGGTCAAGGTTTTCTGATTGCCCCTCTGGCCTTTTTGCCCATTAAGGTAAGTATACCCAGTTTGCCTCCCACATTTAAGTGCTCAACTTGGTCTCTACCATTTTTTAATTTCCTCATTCATTTGATACTAGGAAGCTAAGTTCCACAGTAACAAATCCTACCATCAACTCCAGCTAACAAAAAACGACCACCACAAGTTTGTTAAATAATCTAGTGTCATCTTTTTCCAGTACATTTCTTGATGCCTTAATGAAAGAGGTTACTTTAGCCCCTTTCAGGAAACACAGTAAAGTGGCAGATTTTCAGGCCTTACATTATCATTCTGTTCTAACATTCGTGCCTCCCTGACCTTCTGCCTTTTCCTCAATACTATGTCAGAAATGTTTTGACATTTATCCAAAATTCAGCAAAGTCCCTCATCACATCCAACCTTCAGGTAGCCATCACAACAGATACTGGTCAGATGGCCTTGCCAAAACATTGAACAGCAAGTGATGGATGAGCTGCTCATGTCAACAATTTTTTACCAACCAGTCATATGTTCTGTTCTTAGTTTCAAATTTTTGAAGACCCACTCCAAAATCTGTTCCATTGCTTTCTAACAGTAGGTATTAAGCAAGTATTGCAATTTATTCAGCTTTAAGGCATTTTTTTTCCAGGATGGTGCTGATACCTGACTGATTATCACCCTGAAGTCACGAAGTCAATGAAACTTTGCAGATGGTTTAATTAAATGTGTCTCCTGCAAAAAAAATCATGTGTTGGAAATTCTCAATGCAACAGTGTTGGGAGGTGATATTTAATAGGAGGTGTTTAGGTTATGCCAGCTCTGTCCTCATGAAGAGATTAATGCTGCTATAAAATGGGCTTGCAGAAATGAGTTCACTCTATTCTACTCTTCTTTGATGTGAGGATAGTGTTTCTCCCCTCCAGAGCATACAGCACTGAAAGTACCCTCTTTGAAGTAGAAATCAGGGGCCTTACCAAATACAAGGTGTCAGTACCTTGATCTTGGACTTCCCAGCCTCCAGAACTGGGAGAAAAAAAAAAATGTTTGTTTTTTATAATGACTCATTCTTAGGTACTCTATCACAGCAACACAAACCAACTAAGAAAGCCAGGGAAGATTCAGGGTAGGATAAGTGTTATCTTACAAGCTACAAGTCAAGTCACTAGTACCAAGAAAAAAGAGCTTTCTGTCTTACAAAAGAAAGAGGGCAACTTTTGACACCCAGTTAATTCAGACTCATCCACATATACAGATCTATCCTAGGCTTCAGAATTACATTTTCCTATAAGGGTCCTGACTTTGACATTAGAAGTAATTGAGACTGGACAGTCCATCTCTTCTGCAGTTTTGCCACCCTTGTGACTGTATCTTGGGCTTAACTTTTCAGCCTTTTTCCTTGGGACTACTGTAGTTGGATATTTCCTTAAAAGCTACAATGGAAGATTTCTGGCTTATTGAATTACCAATTGGCTTCCATTTTCTTTTTGCAACATTTCTGATTAAAATTTAAATTAGAACCCAAATTTAAAATAAACCAAAATACTCCACCTTTTAAAATTATTGTACCTATATCATATAAGCTCCATAAACCACCAAAAGTACCAATATTTATCTTACATCCATCCTTGATCCCAATGAGACACTTATTTTAAATATTCTCAAATTACTGTGTGTATTTGTCCTAGTCCATTCAGGCTACTATAACAGAATATCTTTGGCTGGATAATGCATAAATAGCAGAAATTTATTGCTCACAGTACTGGAAGCTGAGAAGTCTAAGATAAAGGTCCAGAAGGTTTGGGGTCTGGTATATTAGTCCATTCTCATGCTGCTAATCAAGACATACCTGAAACTAGATCATTTATAAAGAAAAGAGGTTTAATTGACTCACAGTTCAGCATGGCTGGGGAGGCCTCAGGCAACTTACAATTCTGGCAGAAGGGGAAGAAAACATATCCTTTTTCACATGGCAGCAGTAAGGAGAAGAGCCAAGTGAAGAGAGCAGACACTTGTAAAACCATCAGATCTCATGAGAACTTACTACCATGAGAATGGCATGGGGAAAACAACCCCTGTGATTCCCACCAGGTCCCTCCCAGAACACGTGGGGATTATGGGAACTATAAGATGAGATTTGGGTGGGGACACAGCCAACATCATCTGGTAAGGCTTGTTCCTCATAGATGGGATCTTCTCTGTGTCTCACGCTACAAGTTGGGCAAAGCTCCCTCCAGACATCCTTTATAACAGCACTAATCCCATCAGCAGTGTGGAGCCTTCATGGCCTAGTTTCCTTCTAAATGCCACTCCCTTATGCTATTGAGATTAGGTTTCCACATATGAATTTTGGGGGATACCATTCAGATGACAGTAGTATTTTAGTTAATTTCTATATTTTCTATTATAATTCAGAGATCTGTTCTCCAGTAGTATAATTCCTCTCATTCACATTTATTTTTTAGAGTTTTCCTAGCTATTGTTTATTTTCTAGTTATATAAACTAGAATTAGCCTAGCTAGTTCCAAGATGTCCATTTGATCTTTTTATTGGGAAAGTGAAACATTTAGCTAGTCATAGGTAAAATTGTCACTTTAAAGATGTCAGGTATTGCTAGTAAAGAACATTGTATGCTTATATGTTTTTATTATATTACTAAATACATTTACAGGCATTTTGGAGGGAGTTGGGGGAAAAGTGTGGAGATTACTGTTGTAAATGAGGCCTGTTTCTTATTCATTTTCATATATTTTACTCATCCACATTATCTTTTAATTTTTAATATAAATATTTTAAGCATACAATCATATATGCAATAATAATAATGTCTTATAAACATTTCTGGTGCTTTATTTCCTTTTCTTGTCTAATTATTCAATCTGGCATCTTAAGAACAACATAGAACAATATTGGCGACACTTTTGTCTGGATTTACAACACTTTCAGTGCTCCTTTATTAAACATGATGGTGGCTTTTGATAACATTAATGATGTATGTATTTTTGGAGAACACATTGTAGAAATACACGGTGATGTGATTTTACATCTCAATTTGCTTCTACTTTTTTATGAAAACTCTGAACTATGAACTATATAGCATATCTATTTTCAGATTCTTAATTTTTATACTTGATACTTTTCTTTTACATGACGGATAATTAGGCCAGATAGGTACAGAAGACCAAATTCAAAACCTCAACAGGATAAAAAAAAAATGACAAAGGAAATGTGAGAGTTCTTAAAATGGGTGTGAATGAAGTAATTTAGATGACAAAGAAGTTACATCAGTGAAGAAAATTTTTTTTTAAAAAGGTAAACTTATAGATAGGAAGAATAGAAATCCTTCAGTTATTAATCATTGATCAGAATACTCATAGATAATATATGAACAGGGGTTATACCCAGAGAAAATTCATTTCTTAAAAATTGTGTTTCCAAAAGATTTGAGAACATATGAAGAAGAGTAAGATGATTTAATGCATCACTTTAAAAAATCATATTTGGCAGCAGGACCGCGGATGGACCAGCATGAGAAGATTGCAAAGTGAATACCCAGGGAGCTGAGGATCAGAATATCAGAAATGAAAAATATTTTTGAAAGGCTGGGTAAAAAGCATTATTAAATTTTAGAGAAAATGGGAAAAGGAAAAAAACTAAATATGGTTTCACCTGGTCATAAGCACAGTAGAGAACAGTGCTGTGTTTTTAACATTGAGGAAATAGGAAAGTGAGAAAGAAGAAAAAGAAGCAAATCAGAGTGCTGAAATCCAGTTAGAGTAAATTGATGATAACATCAGTGTAGTAAGATTAACTTTCAAGGAAAAAGGAAGACCCTGCCAGGAACACAGAGAAGCTGAGGCTGAGGAAATAGGGAGGAGGAGACCCTAATGTTGGTGTTAACTAAGATGAAGAGCTAGTGCCTGTATACAGCAGCAGAGACAAATAATAAGAAATAGGGTGTAAAGTGCTTCAGCTAATACAGAAATGTGTTAAGCACACAGGTTTGAAGGGAAACTTATTAGCTCAAAGTTGTACTAAATGAGAAATTTCAAGTGAATAAGAGGGAAGAAGCTTGAAGAAATTTGCCAAATTGTAGGCATCTTAGATAGATATGGGAAAGGAGAAAGGAGGCAGTTAAAGCTTCACACGAATAGAGATGGATGAGAGTGGCATTCAGAAGTGGAAAGAAAAAAATTAAGAGGAAGAGAAATAGGTATCAACAGAAACTGAGAGATAGGGCTTAAAAGGAGGAAGATATCAGAAGTGAGAAAGAGTTTCAGAAAAAAATATAAACTGTAATGAAGATAGAGGAAGACAATTGGTTATGAAAAAGAAAAAAATAGTTATATGCAAGTCAATTCTGTAGGAGCAATGAAGAAACAGTAGCAAGAGTGAAATGAGAGATCTATGGATTAAGATCTCTGAATGGTGCTATGTAGAAAAGTGGGTGGGGAAGTGGGATTGCTAATTTTATATGTCAGCTTGGCTAGGCTAAGCTCAAATACCAGTGTAGAAGTTGCTGTGAAGGTATTTTTTAGATGTGATCAACAATCATGTAAATCAGTAGACTTTAAAGAAAGCAAATCACCGTCCATAATGTGGGTGGGCTTCATCCAATTAGTTGAAAACTTTCACAAGAAAAGGCTGAGGTCTCCCAATGAGAAAGGAGTTCTGCCTCTAGACTGCTTTCAGACTCAAGACTGCAACATCAACTCCCACTGGAATTCCTAGCCTGCAGTCCTGCCCTTCAAATTTCAGACTTGCCATCCCCCACAGTCTCATAAGCTAATTCCATAAAACACATAAACACATACATACATCCTATTGGTTGCATCCTATTGATTCTGCTTTTCTGGAGAACCTTGACTGATACAAGTGGAATATTAACAAAGCAGCCTGATAGTACTTTTACCAACAGGTGGAATCATAATACTCATTAACATTTGAAACATGAAGCAAATTAAAAGCTTGAAAACATTTGTTCCATTTATTTGTAAAAGGTAGCTATAACTAAAGAATTACCATGACTGATTGTGGCCAGGTGCAGTGACTCACGCCTGTAATCCCAGCACTTTGGGAGGCCGAAGCTGGCAGATCACTTGAGGTCAGGAGTTTAAGACCAGCCTGGCCAACATTACGAAAGCCCTCCTCTACTAAAAATAAAACATAAAAAATAATTAGCTGGGCATGGTGGCACGTTCCCGTAACCCCAGCTATTGGGGAAGCTGAGGCAAGAGAATCGCTTGAACCAGAGAGGCAGAGGTTATAGCAAGCCAAGATCATGCCACTACGCTCCAGCCTGGGCAACAGAGCAAGACTCCACCTCAAGAAAAAAAATGATCACAACTGTAGTTTTAAAGCAAACCTCTTCCCCATTAGCCTCATTTCCATATTTATAGTTTACTATTAAAAACATGGCTTAGCTGCTCTCATTGTGGATCCAATAGGCCTCTGGTAGAGCATGTTTTTCATTGACTCTTCATGTATCAATTATATTGTCATCTAACTTTATATTCCACAATATTTATATGGGTAAAGGCTATCAGTGAGATATTTACCAGAAAGATCATTGTTTAGTGTTCTTTTATTGAAAAAGTTACTAGTCTGGAATTCACCGGAAACACTCTGCTTTAGAAGAACGAATCAAATACTGATTTTAATTACTGAATATTTCCTTTTTATATCCCTACTTCGTGTAAATTATGATTTTTCACCCTAAAAAATATGTATAACACTTGGTCTACTGAAGTTTGTTTTTTGTTTGGTTTTGTTTTATTTGAAACCTACAGAAAAAAAAGACACATATCAACTATGAGAAAAAATACATTCAATAATATTACTAAGACATAGTCCTCTAGCTATAAGACTGTAGTGTTGAACGACCTGCTCACTTCTCCCTTCTTAACTGAGATAATTTGTAAAATTCTGGGAGCTAAACAAATTAAAAAGCACATAGGGACTATAAATTTTTTTTATCATCAAAGTGAACAAATATGGCAGAGTCTAATGGCATTAAAAAGGTTAGACTGTTAGTTTATAAACAAATACGCAATATAGAGATTTAAAAGAAGCACATAAGCAGAAAGTAAAGAAGAAATTTATTTGCATTATTTTACAATATGAGCATATAATTAAAATTGGTAAATTATAATTTGTTTAAACAGCATGTATTAATCTGTTATTTTGTAGAATGTACATATACAATTCACCAAATTTAAGAATAATTATGTTCATCTTGAACATACTCAGTATCAAGTAAAGAAATTTTAAAGGTATTTTTTACATATGATCAGCCATCATGTAAATCAGTAGACTTTAAAGAAAGCAGGTCACCGTCCAAACTGTGGGTGTGCTTCATCCAATCGGTTGAAAACTTTCACAAGAAAAGGCTGAGGTCTCCCAAAGAGAAAGGAGTTCTGCCTTACAATATAATATAATAATATTAATATATAGCATTTTTCTTGTAAACCTGAATAATAAATATTTGTAAAGTTAAAACACCTAAACTTAAGTAGTACTTGGTGTGTGTCAGGTACTCTTTAAGTAATTCATAAGTATTCATTTATTTTTCATAAGAATCCTATGAAGTGAATATTACCATTGCCTCCATTGATGGTGACGAAACTGAGAAACAGAAGGATTAACAAACTTGCACAAAGTCACACAGCTGGGAAGTGGCAACGCCAGATTTGAACCTTGATCTTCTGGCTTTCTTAATTATTACAATGAATTGACCTCAGTGTTGACTCTTTGCAAAGTTCTGTGGTACCAACCCAGGGCAGGGAGGCACAGGAAATCATGTTTTCAAAATGTAAGCTGTAGGTGCTAATTCTCTAGCACTCTTATCAACCCTACGAAATAAATACAAATGAAGAAATAGAGACTCAGTACACTCAAGTAATTTGCCCAAGATCACAGAGCTAGAAAACAGAAAATTATCTACTCAAGTCCATGATCTTCATCATTTTCACCAAGAATGTGAAAGCAATGGTAGAAAGAACTGATAGTCCTTAGGCATCTGTTGTGTACAAAGCTCTGCACCACAAGTTAGAGATGTACAGCACAGTCTTCATCCTGAGGAGTTCATTTTTGTGTAAAGAAACTATGCACATATAAAAATATATGATGATATGTTTTGACACTAAAAAAAATCTAAGTAGACGTTTACTACAAAATTATTTTGCAGGCAGGAAAACTTAGTTTAATGGTTTCAGTCAGGTCACAAAAAACAGCCACTGAGCAAGGGTAACCAATATCCCGGCACTCTTGACTTCACATCCAGCCACATCTCCCCTGATACCTGCTTTCCTCCTCCACCAAAACAGCATCAACGGTAAGGTTCTAAGAGTTCAAATGAGGGAGAAAGCACTGTGGGCTGAAATAGCAACTCAATATTTACTTAAGATCTTGTTCAGGAGGTTTCGTTTTTTGTATATCAGCCAATTCATTAGGAGAAGGAAGAGGACTGGATTTATTTAAAAGCAAATATGAAAATATGAAAATACAAGCATTTGTTTTATAATTGTGCAGATGCTATTGATTTTGCTCCACTGCTGTGCTCATGCCAGTGGACATCCAATATCATTTGTAGTATGTCTAAAGATAGAATAACCATATATTATTTGCACAATCTAAAATTGTTGGGACATTAGATATTAGAAGTGATGGAAATTGCATATGACAACTTTGGAGATGTTTCTTTGTTTAAATTCTACAATAATAGCTTTTCAGAGTTTTTGCAACATCCCTGTTAAATAATGGCTTGGACAGCCCAACAACAGAACTTTATTCTATTTAGCTAGGAATTTTCTCCCCAAACCATCTGGGCTGGCCGGTGTTCATCATCAGATCTGGGTTGCTATGAGACTGGAACTTGCTAATGCTAATGAGGTATAGAGACAGAAACCTAAATTTTGCTCATTTGAATCAACTTTATATTTGTCACTACTGGAAGTACCAGCAACACCTTATGACTTTCCAAAATGCAAGATTTGTAATTAAAGGTTCCCAAGGAGGACGTTCTAGTGATCAAAAATGATAGAGCAAATTGATGGCAATGTGTGTTTGTTTTCATTTCAAACACTGTATGAATGCTAATGCTTTTCTTCTTACTTGGTAGACAGCAAGTTCCTAGACTGTATGGTTTTAAGGTGAATGGGCAGGAGAAGAATGGAAGCAGGTTTTCTCTCATATGAGAGCTGTATTCCTAGCCTGATAGAAAGGAGAGTCTCGAGTTATTTGCACATGATTGTCACAGTGAAATTTAAAGCACACCAAA
Source organism: Macaca fascicularis (assembly GCF_037993035.2). Classification (NCBI taxonomy): domain Eukaryota; kingdom Metazoa; phylum Chordata; class Mammalia; order Primates; family Cercopithecidae; genus Macaca; species Macaca fascicularis. The sequence goes on along the minus strand of NC_088385.1, from coordinate 66,768,558 downwards.
AACACACAAAAACAACAGTTGTTAAAAAAAAAAAAAAATTAACCTGATGTTTTTCATTAGTTTTAGTGGTCAGCAGCATCACATCAAAACAACAGTTGTTAAAAAAAAAAAAAATTAACCTGATGTTTTTCATTAGTTTTAGTGGTCAGCAGCATCACATCAAATTCAACATGGTATGGCCACGAAAAGGCAGAAAGTCTGTACATAGGGCAATATTACAGAAGAATGTAGAACTGATATTTAAAATGGCCATAAGAAACTAGAGAAGCAGGTTTACAGAAATATGGTAAAGATTAGCAAAGGAAGTTACAATTGTATATGTGGTGGCCAGGATACTACTCAGACAAGTAATAGAGCAGAGAGATGTCTGGAGCCGTGTTGCATCCAGTGAAGAACTTGGGTAGATAATGTGGACACTTTGAGTGCACTAATAAGAAAAGTGATATTTAGTGATTTTATTTTCTCAACATGATGTTACTCTGTTGGGTACAGTTTGTATTACTATGAAAGCACACCATAGCTGAAGCGCACAAAATGGGTTGATGAAAATGGTAGTTTTCAATTGTCTTTTGCTATGCCCAGTTTGTCCAGAATGACTCAGGGATTGCTGGGGACAGGTGGACAGGCAGGGAAGAGGGAAAAGTGAATAAGAAAATTGTCGATTCATTATTTCAGCTTTAATAAAGGTCAACTTACATCAGTTTTATATTTTGAGGTTCTGTGTAATAGATTGCTTGAAAAGGGGGGAAGGGTTTTGATTGCTAAAAATAAAGGAACTTTGAAAGCCACTGTATGAAAGCATAGAAAATGTGTGTAGGCGGACTGACCTAAAAAATAAAGATATAATTAAGGTAAATTTTGTTAAAAGATGATGGTAAAAGGCATAATGACAGGCATGAAATAGATTTTTTTATGAACAGGAATAAAATTGTTTTGTGCTTTATAATATATACCTAACCTTTAAAAAAAAGATACTCTGTGTGTGTGTGTGCGCGTGTGTGTGCTTGTGTGTATGTGTGTTTTGCAAAACTAAGCTATGCATGGAGGACATTTCTACTGAGGTACCAATGACAAAAAGAACCAACAATGCCAAAGGAATGGAAGTAAGTGTTGTTTAATAAACTATTTTGTAAATTATGTATACAAGAGCAAAGTTATTTTGTAAAATTACTGCATAATTTTATACAACTAGTGTGCTGTAAGAGCTTTACATATTTATCTCAATTATTCTTCACAGCAGTCCATAATTTAGGTACTTAATCCCCATTTCAGAGATGGAGAAAGCAAGGCCTGTAGTAATTTGGTAATTATCCTCAGACTGCAAAACCAGTAACTGACAAAGAAGTCTGCAGAAGTTCAAAGCTTGCAATTTCCCACTGAGCAATCTGCCACAAAGACAGGTTGAAAAGTTCAAAAATGTCATGTAATGTGTTTCTAGAAATCTAAAAAATGTATATAAAAGAAAAACCAATGTTTGTGTATTTCCTCTCTAAACAAACACAGTCCAATCACTGTCTTAGCAGGTATGGTATGACCCAGGTAAATATGACTTGTGTTTTTCAATAGTTAATTCAAATCCTCATCTAGAGAATTGTTTTTATGTGTTTTAAAATTTCATCTTGAGAGTTGAATCTGTAAAACAGCAGAAGTGTTATTAGAATAATTCCTGAGTAGTATAGTTACTTGAAATTCTGGTATAATTCTACTCTTCCATTGATGTTTAAAAATATATACCTATGTAACAAAACTGTACATTCTGCACATGTACCCCAGAACTTAAAGTGTGTGTGTGAGTATATATATATATATACACATATATATATATATGTATATATATGCCAAAACCAGTTGTTCCTGTGAGTTCTTTAATAATAATGAAGTAGATTTCCATGGGATCAATCTAGTGAGAAATGTGTAATTTATTTGTTTCTCTAAAAAGGAAACCTGCCCTTCTGGGAGAAGAATCAAGGTAGTATGATGCATTCAATTGGAAAACCACTGGATACCCCACTTCTGTTAAGAATATCTTGTTCTCCTAGGCAACCAGGAAGAACCTGCTGATTCTTTGAGAGTTCTTTGTCTTGCTAGAGTTCCTTATTGATCATCAGATATATGGGGATGCTGAGATAGTTATGAAATATAGAAAATCATTTACAAATTTTTCTTCTATAAGTTAAGGTTGACTTAACTTACAGAACCTACGAATGAACAATTAGGTGAAATGATAATAGACTCCCACCAGTGGGAACTGCTGCGCAATCCTGTCAATTTTCAAGAGTATTCATTTTAATAGGCTACAAAAGCAAATATATAAATATAATCTTACTTTAGAGTCCTGAGTCAACAACTCAGTTAAAGACCCACGTGTTTCTCCATCATTCACAAAGAACAGTCAACTGTCTATATGATGTTTAACATCTACATGTGCATGAGACTTACAGCCACTCTAGGTTGAAAAGAGGTCTTTGGACTCGGCCAACCACAATATTCTTGCTGCTAATATTCAAACAACTGGGTAACCTGGTTTTGTGGCCCAGAGTTTTGGGAAATTTCTAAGAGTGTACCCTTGATATGCCATATTATGGTGTTACCTATTCCAAGAACAGCTAGTTTTGAAACTTCCACTCTATCCATACTCTTGGTTTTGGGTATGTTTTTATGGTGTAGTGGTCATCACATTCATCTAACATACTATTGTTTTCCCCTCTCAGCCTCTTTCCCTTTTTTCTCAATAGTTTCAAATTTTCAGAGCACAACAAAATATCAATAAAAGTAGAAGTGACTCTGGCCCTGTTTCCACCTACCTCTTCAAGGCAGATCCCTGTGGGTACTAAATAAATATCTGCATATTAGGGTTTAAAATAAACACAATCATGTCTTTTATAATTTGGGTTGTCTTCTAAATTAAAACTGAATATTACCTAGATAGAAAATCAGATAAAGTAATGTTAAAAATCTTAGTAATTTCTTTGTTAAAAGAAATTTCATATTTTTTCATTTCTCAAAGCAAAAAATAAATCTAATAAAGAATTTCGGTAAAATATTAAACAAACATAAGTAAATAAATAATAAACTCCTTTAAAACCAAAAACCAGGTTAAAAAAGTGTCCAGGCGCGGTGGCTCACACCTGTAGCCCCAGCACTTTGGGAGACTGAGGCAGGGAGATCTCTTGAGGTCAGGAGTACAAGACCAGCCTGTGCAACATGGAAAAACTCCTTCTCTACTAAAAATACAAAAATTAGCTGAGTATGGTGGTGCGCACCTTGGTTTCAACTATTTGGGAGTCTGAGGTGGGAGGATCGCCTAAGCCTGAGAGGTTGAAGCTGCAGTGAGCCAAGATCATGCTACAGAACTCCAGCCAGGGCGACAGAGACCTCTCTCTCTCTCTTTCTGTCTCTCTTTCATACAGATTATTTTTAATATTTTAGTATGTTTTTAAAAATATGTTCACATTATTGAGTTCATTGTTTTAGATAAAGATACAGATATGTATCTGTTTAATACAGTGAAATTTCCAGATATCCCTTCCATGTTTTCTTTTGCAGAAGAAATTTTCATGTACTAGACTACTTATATCATTAAACCCTACCCAGAGTTTTAACAGGAAGCTATCTGCTGCCCCAGGTTCACAACTTATGACTCATTCTGCTTTAATAAATTGAAAAGACTGTGTTGCAGAGCTAATTAGGCAACTGGCTATCATTAGTGTTGTAAAGTCTCTTGCCAGTTTGAATTTTATAAGTGAAATTGGTGTGATGATTCCAGATCACTTTCTAGCAGACATTATGCATTATTAAGCTGTGTTTGGCCCACCTCCGCAATTAAATTACTCTCTAAATATACTGTTTTTATCTAGTTCCTCCAAAAGCAGATGAAAAGAAGATTGGAAAGCCAACCAATTCCAAGTCATGACATAGATAACTAACTAAACTATGTGGGAAGCCATATGGTATATGCATGTTTTAATCAGAAACATCTCACATCAAATCCTAATTCTTGATGAATTTTAAATGTATCCCATGGCATCACCCATTTAGTCACTGGTAGCAACTGCTTTGTTTATCTTGAGATCTACCAGGACCAGGGAACTATGGCTGAAAAGAAAAGATAAATAAAACATACTGTGCAGGGTAAAATTCCCCTTTTAAAATTGTTCTAGATAAGAAAAAGCCAACATGTTTTTCCTACTCTCACAAACCACTTAACACAACATTTCTGAAACCAAACGTGTGGAGTTTTCTCCCCATGCACCAACCAAGCAATTCTGCAGTAGACACCAGCTGGGTGTCCTCTAATTCAATTTAATTGCTACTGTCTTCCTGGAGAGAGTGTCAGTACAGCAACACAAAAATATATACATCTACACACACACATGTGAAAAAAAAACTAATAAAAACTGAGCTGACTAGGGAATGATTTAATATGATTCTAGAGTGTATTTTTTGTATAAATTTAATGGGTACAAATGCAGTTTTGTTACATTGATATATTGTGTTATGGTGAAATCTGGGCTTCAAGTGTATCCATCCCCTAAATAATGTATATTGAACCCATTAAGTAATTTCTCATCCCCACCCTCATCCCACCCTCCCACCCTTTCGAGTCTCCAATGTCTATCAATCCACACTGGGTGTCCACCACATCATGATTCCTATTATAACGCTTTCCAGCTTAAAGCCCTCACTTCTTATTTCCTAAGACAGGAGTCAAAAAACCTTTTCTTGAAAGGTCCAGATAATAAACAGCTTTGTAGGCCACTGGTTTTCTGTGTCAACTAGTCAATTATCCTGATGTAGTAGAAAGTATTAGCCACAGACAATACCTAAATAGGCAGAGCTGTGTTCCAATAAAACTTTATTTACAATAAATAGGATGTGGCTTGAATTTCACATTTAATACTCTTTTCTCCATTATAAAAGGATAATCCCAAATGAACTGGATTACCAGGTTAAGAGATGAACAATTGAATTTTAGTTATTTTTAAAAGACATTTGAAGAAACACTATACTTGATTCTTCCATCTGTATAGTGATAAGCAGAATTCTATAAAGACTGATTAGCCCATCTAAGGATTTACATGATTAGACTGAAGTACAAACTATTAATTTGCTGCATTTCAGCAGAGTAGCTTTAAAACTGGATGTTTTACTCTTTTTCGTTGCAAACCACATATCCTAGAAGGGAGTGTGACTCTGTGCTTGGGTCTGAATTGAAAGAAACAGGAAAACTAGAGCTATAATGGTTCAGCTACAACATTCTCTGGCTCCTTTTATTAACTGTTCAGTTTTAGATTTCTAACCACGGTTAACACATTTAATGCAGTCAGGATGTAAATTGTTGTCGTAGCAAGGTAGTTCTCGGGGAGTAACTTCACACATTCCTTTCTATGAAGAACAAGGAGAAAGCCTAGGTTTCAAAAAGGTTTACTTTGGAATATTGCTGATCCATAGTTTGAAAGAAAAGACAAAATCAGCATCATTCATCATCTAGTTCCTTTGATGGAAGGCCATTTTATTATTACTTTTAACTTGATATATGGTCCAAAAGAGGCTCTTAGTTAAGGAGTCAGAGATCTTAGTTTATATCTCGTCTCTACTATATACAGGTTTTGTTGCTCTAGACAAAGTCTCTTTACTTTTGCTTTTCACTTTCTTATAACACTGTAATCAGAACGCTACCCCTGTGTACTTCTGAGGATTAATATAGTAACCAGATAAAATTATTTGTGTGAAAGGGCTTTGAGAAGGTACAGGAAATAAAAATTATCCACTTCCCAAATTTAAAATAATTTTATGTTTATATATAGTATTTCAGGCCTTGAACACCCATGTACTTTATCAGTAAAAAGTGCTTTTGACTCTAAGTGTCAATATCCAAATAACAACTGCTTATACCATAGGAACATTTATTTTCATTTAAAACTGAGCCGTAGGTTCAACAAAGGTCACAAGCTTTCTTTCTATTCTGAGTTTTTCTTAGGATATGGATTTTTTCACCCACATGCGTGTTACCACCTCCCTTTTCCAAGTGATACAATGACGTTGTAAGCTCCAGAGAAGCATCGTGTACAAATATAAGAATGGGAAGGCGGGCATTGGCAAGAGGAAGGCAGCCAGCTCTCTTCTTGTACCTTACTATTCCATCTAGAAGCTCTCTTCTTCTGGAACTCGCCCTATTAGATTTACTTTCACATATCAGTGTCCAAAATTAGATTGTATGCCCCCGTCTGCAGTGAAGGAAGAAAGAGACCTAACTTTACAGCCTATAAGATGGGAAGGCTGCAAGGGATAAAGGAGTCATCCTTTATCCCTTTGGGATAACTTTGGGATAACCAACCAATAATGTCTGTTACATGTTAACTACAGAAGTTTGGTATGTCTCCCTCAGAATGTAACCTGAGACCTCACAGTTGCTGCTGTTGATACAGATTCTCACATGATTCTATTTTTCATTTAAACAACTATAGCAAGGTGATTTTAGTGGCCCAAGTCCCTTCTTAAGTCTTATTTGCGGTATGAAGTTATAAGTTGGTTTTCAGTTGTGCCCTTACTTTGAGCCATTATTAGAAAACATGCACACACACATACCACACACACACATTATTCTATGGAGACTGAAGCATCAGCCTCATCTTGTTAAGTAATCATTTCTCACCGTCAAATTCTTCAACCCTCTTTTTAAGACAAAGTCAGTAGCCTATCTTATCTTTCTTCAGGATTATTTTATTACAAGAACCTCATTGGCCTATATTTTTTTAACTAGGTCAGAGGAGAAGGTTATATTATAAAATTATCTCCTATACTGCTTTGTCTATAACTACAAACTTAATGATGACTCCCTACCCATTCTTCTCAGGAGAAAGATGATTTGAATCAAGGTGAATTTCTATGCATGCTCTCAAGATAAAGAAGGTGGTAATGATTCTCTTTCCATCTCTCACTCCTTCAAAACAAAATTATTCCTGTTTCATCTCGGCTTATTATTTATGATGCGCTTATTAAACTATTTTCTTTTGCATTATTGACAAAACCTAAATTAGAATAAAGGAAAATTCAGCTCTGATCAGTCATTGAAACCAAAGTAGTTTCTTCCTCTCCTCATTTTGCCCTTCAGAATCCAATAAGAGTCAGAAAATAACTCTATTCATATGTACATGGCTGTGGAACTTGTTCATTGTCTCAGAAGCAGTTCTAAAAGTGGGTTGAGGAAACTAGTGTGGTAACCACAAGGAATAATAATTAGATTTTGCAACCCCCATAGATGCCTCTGGTATACTTGATTAACCTTGAGAGGCTTTAAGAAATGTCTCCAGAATAATAAAACAAAAACATATTGGCCAGTGCTCAACCTTGCATACTGAATCCAAGGAGCTCATTTTCTCTTAAGTCAGGTAGGGAACATCTGGAAAAAAAATTAGGAAATCTGTTTTCTTTTTTTCCCCCCCTTTTAATGGAAACAACATATTATTTTCCTCATAGAGGAGTTACGCTCAAATTGTCTGGGATAGTAGAAAGCAGGGTCTCTACCTATGTCATGAGAAAACCTCCGTGAGAGCCATTTCTTAGAGTATTTCTAGACCTTGATTTTATTCTTTTTATGCAGAAACCCCTTCTTCTTCCTGGTATTTTTCTCTCCCAATCTAACTCAGTGGAAAAGACATGTTTACATCCTTCACTTGTTTACCCTTAACACTATTCTTCAGTGTGGGAGTTAAAAAAGTAATGGTTTAGTAAAATATTAATTTATAATATTTAAATATTTGTATAGAGAAATATACAAATATATAACAGAGAAATATATAATATAAAATATAATAGATAAATTTTTTTTGAATAAATATGTAAATAAGAGTAACGGCTTGACCACATAGTGGGAAATGTTGGGCGGAGTGTATAAGGACAAGCAAAAAGGCTCCAAATTCCAAGTGTAGCTTAGGAAAAAAAAACCTTCAGCTTCCAAACCCATAATGAAGCAGGATATCAAAGAAAGGTGACCTACCTTAAAGGCATGGATAGCCTGACAGTAAGGTGAAGGAAGATGACAGGTGCTTCCAATGACATTAGAGCTGAAAGAGTTTCCTGAGGCATAGAGAGTCTGTGTCTAAATAAATGTGATGTTTGATGGGTTTGATATTCATTGGAAACCTTTGGGAAAACATTTCAAGTAGTTTGCTTTGCAAACCTTTTTCTTGGTAAAGTAAAAAGTGGGAATGTGTCACCTAAAGCCCAAGCAACTTGCTTCCCTTGGCAGCAAAGTCAATCTCTATTCATAGAATGGGCATGTTCCTGAGCCTTAGCAATTTATGTTTCTTTTATTCTCAGAACACATATCAGCTGAGCAAGTCTCAGTTCATGTGCTTGACATATTTCAATGCTGTGTTAGAAAATAAAACATTCTTTCTCTTCATGTGCACTGAGTTTTCAGATGGGAGTTCTCACATTGCAAAACTATCAGTCAAATCAAAGTAGTATGTCCACAGACCCTAGTTTCCAGTTATGCACTACATCTTTAACAACAATGAAATATTCAGTTTCTTCATAGTAATAACAAGTCTCTTGCTAAAGAACTCACACAGTAGAAATACCTAAGAGTTAATATATAGTTTTGAATATTTTCTCTCATTATGTATATTTCCTAGAGTAATCTGGAGGAAATTCCAGATGGGTTATTACTATTTTGCTTTTTACTTACGAAACATTAGCTTAATTAAAATACTTCTACTTATACCATCTGTACCTGACAAAAATTTTAAAAGTATTTCAAATGAAAACATTCTTGCTAAGTTTATGGTGAAGTATGTCACCTTGACACAAACTTATGTCACAATTTTGTAAATGAAATAACAGAACAAAACAAATGGTAACTTCTCACAGAAAAAAAAAATCAACAAAATGAAAAGGGGTAACCTACAAGTTAGGAAAAAATATTTGCAAATTTGTATTTGCAAATTAAAACCAAATTAAAACCTCCATGAGATACCACCTCACACATGTTAGGATAGCTATTATCAAAAAGACCAGAGACAAGTGCTAGCGAGGGGTTAGAGAATATGGAGCCCCTGCACATTGGTGGTGGAAATGTAGATTGGTGCAACCATTATTGTCAAAAGTATGGAGGTTCCTCAAAAATTAAAAATAGAACTACCATAAAGATCCAGCAATCTCTTTCCTGAATATTTACCCAAAGGAAATGACATCAGCAGCTCTAGGAGATGTTTGTACTCTCATAACCATTGCAATATTACTCACAGTAGCCAAGATATTCATCAAAGGATAAGTGAATAAAGAAACTGTGAAAAAATTTATAAAAAGAAATGTGTATATTTATATATAAATATAAATACATATTTAATATTTATATTTGTATATACATACAAATGTATATATGTATATACACAAATATAAATATTCCTATATATGTATATATAACAAACTCTATAAATATATATTAAATATAACATGTGTTTTATATAAAAATTTATACATATGCATATATGCATGCATATATATGCATATATGTATAAATGCATACATATATTTATTTATACATAAATATATAATACATATTGTAATAACATGTATTTTATATATAAATATATATGTATATAAAATACAAAATATATAAATATAAAAATAAAATATATATTTATATATAAAATACATGTTATATATAAATATAGACATATATACACATGTATAAATAGACATATATAAATATATATGCACTTATATATGCATTTTTATACACATGTATTTATATATGGAATATAATCCATTTTATATGTATAAACATAAACATACATATACTCATGCATATATGTATGTATGTATATTTGTATTTTTAAAATGGAATATTCAACCTTAAAAAAGAAGGAAATTCTGCCATTTGCCACAACATTGATGGATTTAGAAGACATTGTACTAAGTAAAATAAGCCAGAAACAGAAAAATACTGGATGATCTTACTTATATGTGGAATCTAAAAGAAATAAAAGGTCAGATGTACAGAAATAAAAAGTAAAACGGGGGTTATTAGGGACAGATTAAGGGGAAGAAATGGGAGATGTTGATCAAAAGATACAAAGTAGCAAACATGAAAGAGTCAAAACATGTACAACATAAGGACTATAGTTAATAATAGTGTATTGTATTCAGGATCGTTGATAAATGAATATAGCTTCTCCTGCCACAGAGGGAATAAAACAGGCAACTATTTGAGAAACTATTTGAGAGGATGGATGTGTTAATTTGTTGAACCACAGTCACCATTTTCCTATATAGTTGTTCCTATTTATCCACAGAGGATTGGTTCCAGGATATCTTGTGAATATCAAAATTTACAGATAGATACTCAAGTTCCTAATAGGAAATGACATAGTGTTGGCATATAACCTACACATATCCTTCTATATACTTTAAATCATCTCTAGATTACTTATAATACCTCATATAATGTAAATAATTGTGATATTGTATTCTATTTGTATTTTTTATTGTTGTATTGCTTTTTTAATTTTTACTTTTAAATATTTTTAATCCACAGTTGGTTAAATCTGTAGATGAAGAACCCACAAACATCAAAGGCCAGCTTTATGTATGTATCTTATAACATCAGGCTGTATACTTTAAATGTTTCTTTTTGTTTTGTTTAAAACATTTAAAGAACAAAAATAAATATAAGTCACTTGGGCTATTCTAGGCTCTTTGCTTTTCCATAAATTTCAAAATCATTTTGTCAGCTTCTACAGGAAAAAAAAAAAAAAAAAAAAAGCCTTCTAGATTTTGATTGGAATTGCATTGAATCTATAAATCCGCTTTGGGAAAATTGTCATCTTAGCAATGCTGAGTATTCTCACCCATGAATGTGGTGTATCTATTCATTTATTTGAGTCTCCTTTTCTTTCTCTCAGCACTGTTTGTCATTTTCAGTGTACTTTTCATTATAAACCTTTATATCCTTTTTAATTTTGAAGTCACTTAAAGATTACCTGTTAAAAATTAAAATAGAGAAATTGAATTTCAAAATTAAAAAGAAGAAATATCATGAGAAACCAAAACCTATTTTTTGATCTATTTTTTTTTCAGATACTATCTTTTTTACATTTTAAATACAAATTTTAAAAGCCGTTGTTTATCTTATGCACATTTTGGAAGATTTCTGTAGTTGTATGAAGTAAATTTTTGTACACTTTGTTCTTGTCTATTTTGTTTTAGATGAGACATTAATTTTTCCTACATCTCAGTTTTTATTTAAAATAATATGAAATATTGTGACTTCCTAATAGCCTAAAAATATCAAGATACCGGATTTTCATTTTTGTAAACACCAAGTGCTTATCTGAGCATCAGTTTCAAGGGTAAATTAGATATTTTCCAGGATGCTTAAGGTCTTTTCCTGTTCTGAGAATCAATGGATATGAAATATATGAGACTTTTCGCTGAAACTTCTCAGTCTTACTGCTGAGTATCATCTTTACTAACTCTCCAAAGATGCACACTCACTCAGGAACTAAATCTTCCCTGACCTGCTTTTAGTAGCTCTTAATCATTAGAATGTGATAGGAATTGTGTGTGACTTCCAACGTCAGATAATAAGAAATCATAGCTTCCATCTGGGTATATGGAAATACTTGCTCTGTGGAAGTCAGCCACCATGTCAGTAGTTTTACTACAGTGAGACTACCATGCTGTGAAGAGGTCCAAGCTTATCATGTTGAAGGCCACATGTAAATCAAAAATCAGTCAGCTAAGTTCCAGCTGTTTCAGCTGTATCAGTTGAGGACCAGTCTTGAGAATGAAGAAGCCATCATGAATATCCACCCTAACTTGGTGTTTTGTGGTTTTTGTTTTGTTTTGTTTTGTTTTCAGATGGAGTCTCACTTTGTTACCCAGGCTGGAGTAGAGCAGGGCAACAGATCTTGGCTCACTGCAACCTCTGCCTCCTGGATTGAAATGATTCTCCTGCCTCATCCTCCTGAGTCACTGGGATTACAGGTGCCTGCCACCACCCTAACTAATTTTTGTACTTTCAGTAGAGATGGAGTTCCACCATGTTGGCCAGGCTGGTCTCAAACTCCTAACCTCAAGTGATCCACCCACCTCAGCCTCCCAAAGTGCTAAGATTACAGGCATGAGCCACTGCACCCAGCCCCTCATTACCTCATTAGTTGTTTTAAGATGACTGTTCCTGCAGCTACCATCTTACAGCAGCTATATGAGAGATCTCAGCCCAACCCACCCTCTGTGAGAAATAAAAGCAACTAAGATTTGTAACAGAGCAATAGGTAAAAAAATGCTAACTACGTTTGTAATTGTATGTAGTTGTATGACATAAATCGATGTCACCCTTTAAAATCTATGTTGGCCATTACAATATTTTAACTATCACATTGATAACATTTTCCTCTCATGTAATGATTTTCAAAAAAAATTTTTTCACTAATGGTGGAAAATGCCTCATATTTTGAAAGATAAAAAGATAAATAAAAAGACGCCTTGTTAGGTAGTAAATACCCTGTACAAATATATCAGAAAATCTAGTTTCTAGTCCTCATTTCACACAGTGGTTGACTTTCTTATGACTGGAAGCAAGTCTTAGCATACCTTTTCCAAACCTCATTGTATACAGTTTATGTAATTGTAGCAGAGTTTACTGCATTGAAGTATTTAATAATGCCAAGAAGCAACAACAAAACCAGAAATTGAAAACAAAAACAAAAACAAAAACAAAAACTGTAGATTCCACTATGAAAGAAAGATTTTATAACAGAACATGTTAAGTTTTCTGTCCATTCGAGAATTTTATTATGACCTACTTGATACCCATGAAACTTATCTTTATATCAGCCATCTCTTCATTTTGAAAAAAGCTAAAAAAATGACCTTACGTTTATCTCAAATGTTAATGTCACATTTAATTACATAGATAAGAATTTATATCTGATTCTGTGCTTAATATTAAAAATTCTTATCTAAGTAATGGTGATAAGAAAAAATAGCATGTTTTTCTAGTACTATATTGTGCACATTTAATTAAGACCAACTCCACTAAACCCTGTCCTCTCTTGCTCATCCCGTACCCCTCAAGAAATAGAGGAAAGGTTTGACTTCTGTGAAGGATGGTCAGTTTGACATTAAAGAGAATGGAGAATTGGGTTATTTGCAAACAAACAAACAAACAAATAAAAATACTGTCCAGAAAAGGGCCAGAGCAAGACTGTTGACGCTAAAGAATATGCCTACAATTTCCCCTGGGACTTGTTCCCTAGATTTTTAAGACTCCCCTTTTTTTGTCACCATCATTTTATTGGGAAAATAATAAAAATGTCTAGACTCCAAAATATAAACTGTTGTGAAGATGCAAGTGTGGATTTGGATTTTAAGTAGCATTATCAATTGGATAGGATGAAGTGATGGTGAGTGGACTGGTTGATCCCATCTGTGGTGGCTTATAAAATCCAGAAGTATGACCTGTTAGCCTAGAAAAGAAAAGGGCTGAGACTCCTTTGAGACATATGCATTATATTAAACAGCATATTAAACATCTTAATATTGAAAATCCCACCTTCAAGCACAGTTTCTGTAATAATACTGAGTGCTGGGGAACACTCCTGAAAAAAATGTTTTCTCAACTCAGATTAAGGTAGCCTATTTGGAGTCTCTGTGGACACAGAGACAAATCTTATCCCTGTTATTCTCCTAACCTCCTATGAACATACCCAACCTGCTATGGAAAGATTGTGGTAGTGCCCTTCTTGTCTAGTACTCAGATCTTATGTGTGGATGGTGGTGGGATATGTGAATATGAACAAGGCAAGCGGTCCAACCTGAACGAGTGTGGTCCTCGTTACCAGCTACTACCCAAACTAAAATAACCTGGAATATCCCTTATTAGGCAGCTAGGTAACTTTCCTACCATCCCCAGTACATAAAACCTTGAGGAGCTACCTTCTCCGGATGGGATCCATCCCAGTACTGAATGTCCATATTATGCTCAGTATAGTGAGAGAAATTCACTTCTGTTCACATTGTCCTATTCTACTGCGTAACTGCTCTGCACCAATGCACCTTTCAGAGAGACAGATGCAGAGTGTAGGTGAGACCACTAAATTATAATTGGAAAGCGAAATATATGTGGAGGAAGAGCTTTACTGAAAAATTCATATAAATATTAATTGACTTGACATGTAGAAAAGGAAGTAAATGGTCCTTAAAAATCAAAACTAAAACATCAAATTACATGCAATAGTTTCTCCCATATTATTTTTAAAGAAAGGAGAGCTTTGCCTGAAATATGTGTCTGGTGATACATATATTTAAATATATTTGCTGGAATTTCTATTTTTAACCTCTCAATGTAGGTTAAAGCTGTATATTTTCTCACTCTTTAACGGCTGTTAAATGAATCTGTTCTCAAACACCAAAGATAATAATTTTAGAGTACAGAACAAAAATGTTTCTGTCATTTACTCTCTGAATGTTAATGCACTAAGCTTATTACTAGAATGCATGATTAAAACAGCATATTTTAATAACTACCAAAAGCATAAAAGTTACGTTCATATGTCTGCTTATATAAATTTATGTTTATTCAACAGAGAGAATGTTTCTCTATACACAGAGAAAAAGTTAAAATAAAAACTTCTTTCCACGGGGCCGGGCGCGGTGGCTCAAGCCTGTAATCCCAGCACTTTGGGAGGCCAAGACGGGCGGATCACGAGGTCAGGAGATCGAGACCATCCTGGCTAACACGGTGAAACCCCGTCTCTACTAAAAAATACAAAAAAAACTAGCCGGGCGAGGTGGCGGGCGCCTGTAGTCCCAGCTACTCGGGAGGCTGAGGCAGGAGAATGACGTAAACCCGGGAGGCGGAGCTTGCAGTGAGCTGAGATCCGGCCACTGTACTCCAGCCTGGGCAACAGAGGGAGACTCCGTCCCCCCCAAAAAAAAAAAAAAAAAGAACCTGATAAAAACTTCTTTCCACAAACGCAACTCCTTTAATATTAAAGTAAATACATAAAAGCAGTCGTTCCTTAATTATAGAATTCATAAAAATTATTGGAATATCTGATTTTAAAATTGTAGTTTTGGAGGCTGAGGAAATTCTGATTCAATCAGTCTTGGTACGGGCTCAGAAATCTGTATTTTAAATAAGCATTCTGGGTAATTTTAATACAGATAACCCATGTGTCATATTTAGAAAAATATTGATCTAAAATTATATATTTGATTAATTTACTTTTTGCATACATGTTTATGTGTGTGTGTTTATGTGTGTGTATATGTGTCGTCGCTGAGTATTTTAAAGTGAATGAAGATGAAAATGTGAAAATGTACAGAGGTATTGTTAACAACTACAAAAATTGAGAGCTTTGATAAAAGAGGCTTGCAAATGTATAATTCAGGCATTTTTCAGTGAATTTCAAGGTCACATAAGATTTTTTTAAACAAGAAAACTAGAATAGTCCAAGCTATGGAAAAAATATGCCAGGCAAATGTATGGAACTGGAGTCTGAAGGAAAGATGAGACCCACTGAAAGTGGATCTCACAGAAGCATGGGAGTTGGAGCACATGGCCAGCATAGATGTGAAATTGACCTTCAAGGGAGAATTACTCTGAGAATATAATTTTTGAAAATTGGATTTTTTTTCAGACTCAGAAGCCACAAATATTATATTTCTTTCTAAATATAACCATACAGGCAAAATATTGCTACATACATAAGCAAAACAAAGATACGCTCTCAAAAGAGAAAACAAAGAAGAAACTCTGATCAAAAAAAGTGTTAGCCCTAAGAAAAAGATCAATTTAGGAAACAAGTTGTTGTTGTTGTTCTTTAACATAATAGACTTGAAGAATGGGGAAGAGGACTGCTGGAGAGTTTTTCAAATTTATAAAGTAAAAAAGTTACAGTAAGCTAAAATTAATTTATTATTGAAGAAAGAAAACTTTGGTTTTTTTTTTTTTTTTTTTTTTTTTTGAGATGGAGTCTCACTCTGTTACCCAGGCTGGAGTGCAGTGGTGCGATCTCAGCTCAAGGCGGCCTGTACCTCCTGGTTTCTGGGACTACAGGCATGTGCTGCCATGCCTGGCTAATTTTTGTATTTTTTAGTAGAGACGGGGTTTCATCATATTGGGCAGGATGGTCTTGCTCTCCTGACCTCGTGATCTGCCCATCTGGGCCTCCGAAAGTGCTGGGATTACAGGCGTAAGTCACCACACCCAGCTGAAGAAAGAAAACTTTTTAAGGCCAGGTGCAGTGGGAGGCTCATGCCTGTAATCCCAGCACTTTCGGGGACTGAGGTGGGAGGATTGCTTGAGTGCCGGAATTCAAGACCAACCTATGCAACATGGGAAGACCTCATTTCTACAAAAAAATTAGAAAAGTAGCCAAGCTTGGTGGGACACACCTGTGTTCCCAGCTACTTTGTAGGCTGGGGTGGGAGGATCACTTGATCCTAGGAGGTTGAGGCTACAGTGAGTCATAATTGTGTCATTGCACTCCTGCCTGGGCAACAGGGAGATGCTGTCACAAAGAATAAAAGTAAATAAAAACAAATAAATAAATGCAATTCATTTAGTGTAGTCTGAGTGTACAGTGTTTATCAAGTCTACAGTAGTATACAGTAATGTCCTTGACCTTTATATTCACTTACCACTCACTTGCTGACTCACCCAGAGCAAGGTCCAGTTCGGCAAGCCCTATTTATGGTAAGTGTCCTATACAGTTATACCATTTTTAATCTTTGATACCATATTTTACTGTACCTTTTCTGTGTTGAGATGCACAAATGCTTATCATTGTATTATAATTGCCTACTGTATTGAGTACAGTAACATGCTGTACAGGTTTGTAGTCTAGGAGCAGTAGGCTGTACTATATAGTCTAGGTGTGTAGTAGGCTATCCCATCTAAGTTTGTGCAGCTACACTCTATGATGTTCACAGAATAACAAAATCACCTAAAAAGGCATTTTTTCAGAACTTATCCCCTTTGTTAAGTGACACATGACTGTGGTCTTCTTGAAGAGTTCCTGTTAAAAGTGGAGTACTCAGATTATAAGAGAGAGAATATTGTTGTCCTATAAAGAACCATATATAGTGTCTAAAAGAGAGAAGTAAAAGGGAAACTAGAATTAATAGCTTTAAAATATAAAAGGACCCTAAAATGGCAAACAGAGCCACAGGGAAGACAGGAATTAGATTAGCCACCATTGCAAAATGCAAAATATTATAAGTTAGGAGTGTTTCAGATGCTGTTTTCTAAGAGAAGAGGCAGTTTTTATAGATGTAGGTTATATTACTAAGATATAGAAACAGAATCCAAAATAACCTTTTGATGAATGATTTCTACCAAATTACTTCTAAATTCACAAGCTGTGTTCTTAAGATGAATGTTAGATGAATTGTCATTCAAATACAATTTAATGATATGTTCCTAGTGGGTAGATGACTTTCCATATGGTCATTCATGGTTTTTCCACAGTGTTTATTCTACTTATGTCCTTTCTCCCATATCAAGCCTCAGAATCTTCTCCATTCAACTAGGGAATAAGGAAAGAGGGAGGGTGGAGGATTGTACAGGAATCTTTTATGGGACAAGCTAAGCAGAGGCATACACCACTTCTGACCATATTGTATCTAAAATATTCATCACGTTACCCAAGTTGCATGCTGGAGGAACTGGGAAACATAGTCCTTGGCTGAGCTTTTCTTTTTTTCATCCCAGCAACAGCTCTTCATCATTGAAGGGGAGCACGAAACTTCGGTGTGCAAATAGTTATCTGAACTGGCATGGATGGACTTTCAGGATAGCCAACCTAAAACCAAGATTTTTCTCGATTTTCTTTCCTGCTGTCTCTGTCAGCCCTTTTCTCCAGATACGCTAATCTCTGGGCTTATGTCTCCTAGTAGAGCCGCCACTGTGATAGGTATAGGGTTACATGAATGTTTTGCTTGGGGGATGTTATCATACTGTATCACCTGTAATTGACAATGTCTGTTCCTAGAGATTTATTTTTGTTTTCTAAGTTTTCAAACTTTAGAAACATAAACCACAGCCACTCTGGAAAATAATGAATTAAATAAAGAACCTGAAGAATCTAAACATGCTATTTCAGGTCCAGGGGAAGACAGCTAAGGGTAGTCCTAGGATAAGGCCTCTCCAGTTATTTTCAATGTGAGGAGGAAGAAAAAAGAAAGATTTGATGACATTAACTTTTCTAGGAAAACAGAGTAGAAGGGCTTATTATATATTGGGCTTATTTTGTTTGGGCTTCATTATTAGCATTTTGATTATCTATTGCAGAAAATAAATAGAGGAGTTCCACTTGAGTATCTCAACTTTATGGAACTTTAAATTACTTGAAGCAACATGGAATTGATTTAATAATGGGAGGGGAATCCTATTATGCAATACATATTATAACATGCAGATAGAATTATTGGGATATACGTATCATGTAACTTTATCTGACAAACTCTATCAAGCAATATTACCTAACAATTTCAAGCGGGAAAATGAATGGCAAGACAGTGGAGCTATTGATAACGTTTTTTGGCCTGTCAAGAGTGTGGTCTTGGGTTAAACTTAATTAATATCCTGGCTTTACCTGTTCTAGTAGCTTTAGGGTGCTTTGAGGAACTGAAATGTCCATCTCACTGGATCCAGGGCAGCATAGAAGTAGTATTAAGGATTAAGCAGATAAATATGCAAAGTAGACTTTATATATACGCACATACATTTCTTATATACAAGACAGAGATATAGTTACGAATGTATGAACATACATATATTACATATTCTTTTTCGAGTATTGACTGATACAGAGTCAGAGAATAAAAGTCTATAGAACTAACACTGGCATAATCAATTGCCCAGTTATTTATGCATCTGGCATTCAGGTGACCCTCTGAAGCAGCATTGTGAGCAGAATGTCTTCAACAGCTGGCACAGGTAATGTTACAGAAAAATGATGCATAAGGATTCACTTCATATGGCTAGGTACAAATCTAGAGAACGAGGTAGAGAAGCAACTTTTTCAGTAGTGGGATGGAGCGGGGAATGGAGACATCGGTAAAGAGAGTCTTCTTCCTTCTTTATTAGACAGCTAAGTTTACTTGCATATTCTAGAACTTCAACAAAAGAATAAATCTCTTGATTTGTAACAGACTCTATCATAGCAGTATCTGAAGTTGGTGCAAATTCTATAAACTCCAACTTCTGCTTATACAGTCTTTTTACCTGAGAGACAATATAATGTGCTGCTTAAGAGAGCTTAAGAGTCAGACACAGGCTTTATCCTAGACTCCATCAAGCAGGTAAATTTTGTGACCTATAGGAGCCTGCTTCTTTAGTAGTAAAAGGATGAAATATATCTACTTCACATGGTTGCTCTATTGATTGAATTAATAAATCAAGAAACACAAAGTAGTTTTGCTTAATAAAAGTTAGTAATTATTACATTGTTAATCATTGCAAGGTAATTCAACAGTCTGCCTGTTACCCATGTCCCCTACCTTTTCCAAGCGCAGACATATGACCATATATTGCAAGACAAAAGTCATGGAGAATCAACTGAAAAGTTTTTAATGCTTGTATTTGTGCTGAAATATAAACACTAAATAATCATTTAATAAAATCATTAAATCATAAAACACAATCATTTTTATGCTGAAAGTGAACAGGAGGTTTGTGGGACAGAGACCAGCGTTATTATAACCACCACATTAATTTCCAATGCCTGGTGCTCCCCAGGTGAAAACGTGAGTGTCCGAGTCAGGCCTGCACATACAGGGGTCTGTTCTGCAGGAGAAATACCCTGAAGTTAAATTCTGGTGTTTATGCAGGTTACATGCTGCCCCTCTTCTCTTGAGAGAGGGAGTAAAACCTTTCTTCTCTAGTAATTTGCATTCCATTGCAATGTAAATGACTGGCTGCCTGGCTCCCCCTTTCACTTCCCTTTGAAATGTAAACACTAGGGAAATTGCTCTCTGAGGTGTCTAGCTTTTCAACCACTCCTTAACTTCCAAGGCTCCTCCTTTAACCCAAGGGTCAGCAACATTTTCTCAGACAACCCTATGTAGAAACGTTCAAATATTCACTTGCTTGATGATAATCATTTCTTTTTGAAATGGCTAGCCATTCACATGATAATCTCTAATTCATCCCTTCCACTTTGCCAACGTTGCTGTGACTGAAACTGGGCCAATGAGCAGTTTTTATCTTTGTTTACTTGATTTCAGAGTTGTTCTTCACATACCACAAGCTGCAAAGTCATGGACTATTTTGTAAAATCCATTTATTCAGTGTCTTCTTTTAGTAAATGACATCACAATCCACCCAGGTGCTCAAACTAGAAACCTGGATATTACGTTGGTACCAACTGCTTCCTCACTACCAATAAAACATCTATTCCTGTATTCATGTCGGTTGCAGCTATATCTCTTCAACTCCATTCAAACCACCAATATCTCTAACGTGATTATGACAATAGCATCCCAACGGGCTCATTACATTTATCCCTATTCCTGAAGCAACCATTCTGCAATCCAAGTAATCTTTATATAAGGTAATTTTAAATTTGTTACCCCCCTACTTAAAACTTTTTATGGCATCCCATTGCCTTCAGGAGCTTATCTCATTGTCACATGCACAAGTGCAGCTCCTTGAGAGATGGACAAAAGTGAGATACCCAACATTTCATCACGTTTCCTGACACTTGTATTCCAGTCTTTGTTGACCTAGGTCTGTGCCACATTGGCCATAACATGAATTTCAGCTGCTTATGCAGATTTGGTACCTAAATATCCCTCCCAGTAACCAGCGAGAGGCCATACAGCCTAATAAATAAGAGCAGAAGTTCTACAAATAGACATCCTGAATTTAAATTTGCCTCTCTACTTTCCACAAGTATGATTTTGTATAGATTTATTTAACCTTAATGTGTCACAGTTTCCTCATCTATAAATGAAGATAACAATAGACCTTAGTCATAGGTTTGCTATGATGAATAAGTAAATTAGTGCATGCAAAGCATTCAGAATATGTTCTGGCACATAGTAAATATTTAATAACTGTCAGCTATCTTGTTTATTACCATATCGTACAAAGAGACATGGTTTGCTTGGAATGTGGTGTTTTTTAAAAGATTTTAAAATATATGTAAAATAGCCTTTGGCCTCAAGTATCCATAGTCGCCAATGCATCTAATTGGTTTATTTTTGTGTCAAGCAATCTTATTTGCATATATAACTTCCCTGAGCCCTCCTTGTCATTTTCAAATATTGATATAATTGATGTTACTTAAGATTTATTGGAGAAGGCTGAAAAAGGGCTTACATCACAAAAGTACAATTTTTAAAAAAATTTTTTATTTTTTTTCCACCAACTTTTATTTTAACTTCCAGGTTACATGTGCAGGATCTGCAGGTTTGTTTCATAGGTAAATGTGAGCCATGGTAGTTTGCTTCACAGAACAATCCATCACTTAGGTATTAAGCCCAGCATACATTAGCTATTCTTTCCGATGTTCTCCCTCCCCACACCCTTCCAGAAAGGCCCCAGTGTGTGTTGTTCCCACCAATGCGTCCATGTGTTCTCATCATTCAGCTCCCACTTATAAGTGAGTTAAATCTTGGTATTCTAAAACCTTCTTATGCTTCAATGTTGATATCTTTCTCTAGGTTTGGAAAGTCCTGTGTTATTATCTCTTTGAATAAACTTTCTAACTACCCCCATCTCTTTCTCTACCTTCTCTTTATGGTCAGTAACTCTTAGATTGGCCCCTTTGGGGCTATTTTTCAATCTTGTAAGCATAAGCATGCTTTTGTTTGTCTTCTCTATCTGTCCATATTTTTTTCTTTCTTTCTTTCTTTCTTTCTTTTTCTTTTCTTTTTTCTTTTTTTTTTTTTTTTTTTTTTTTTTCCTTTTTGAGACAGAGTCTCACTCTTTCGCCCAGACTGGAGTGCAGTGGAACAATCTTGGCTCACTGCAACCTCTGACTCCCAAGTTCAAGCAATTCTCTTGCCTCAGCCTCCTGAGTAGCTGGGATTACAGGCGCCCACCACCACGCTCAGCTAATTTTTTGTATTTTTAGTAGAGACAGGGTTTCACCATTTTAGCCAAGCTGGTCTCAAACTCCTGACCTCAGGTGATCCACCCGCCTTGGCTTCCCAAAGTGCTGGGATTACAGGCATGAGCCACCATGCCGGGCCTGATTATGTATTTTCAAATACTCTGTCTTCAAGCTCACTGATTCATTCTTCTGCTTGATCAATTATGTTATCAAGGAACTCTGATGCATTATTCAGTATTTTCATTGCATTTTTCAACTCAAGAATTTCTGCTTGATTCTTTTAAATTATTTCAATCTCTTTGTTAAATTTATCTGATAGAATTCTGAATCCCTCTGTGTTATTTTGAATTTCTCTGTGTTATTTTTGTTTCCTCAACACAACTATTTGAATTCTCCATCTGAAAGTTATCTCTCCAGGATTGGTCCCTGGTACCTTATTTAGTTCATTTGGTGAGGTCATGTATTACTGTATTGTCTTGATGATTGTAGACGTTCATCAGTATCTGGGCATTGAAGAGTCTGGTATTTATTATAATACTGTGTTTTTTTCAGACTCATAGAAGTACTACCTTAATGGTCTTGAATAAGATCTGGATTCTCTGGATTATCAAGTGAGACTCTTGCTCTTTTCCTTTACTTTCTCCTGAAAAAATAGAGCCTCTCTAGCTGTGCTAAGCCACCTGGAACTGGGGTTGTGGTGATTTAAATACCCCTGTGGCCACAACCACTTGGACTGTGCTGGGTCAGACCTGAAGCCAGCACAACACCGAGTCTCACTCAAGACCCACTGTAACCACTTCCTGGTTGCTACCTATGTTTGCTCAAGGATCGAGGGCTCTACCATCAGCAGATGTAAAGCCAGTCAGGTTTGAGTCCTTCCCATCAGGTGACTGGGTCCCTCAAGGCCCCAGATGGATCTAGAGATGTAGTTTGGGAGCCAGAAACTGATGTCGAAAATCTCAGCAGTTTTCCTGATGTTCTATTCTACTGTAGCTAAGCTGGCATTCAAACCATAATACAAAGACCTCCCTGGTCTTTCCTCCCCGTTCCACAGTCAGAGGATCTCTCTCTGTGGCCACCACCACCACTGGCCCATGGTGGGTTGAGTTGGGCGGGGTGGGGGAGGCGGGCGGTTGGTGAGGCCACCTTAAATGCTCACTGAAAGCCAAAGGGGACTTCAGTTAGCTTGTGCTGAATGCTCCCAGGCCTAGGACTCCTCTTCAGGGTAGGGGGCTCTCCTCTGGCCCAGAGCAGCTAAAACAATGCCATCCATGAGCCTAGGCCTAGACCTAGGGACCTCAAGATCCTGCTTATTGCTCTATTCCACTGTGACCAAGCTGGTGCCTAAGGTGCAAGACAAAATTCCCTTTATTTTTCCCTCCGCTTTTCTCAAACGAGGAATCTTTCACCTTAGCCAACACAACGTTGAATGTGCTGGATCACACCTGAAACCAGCACATCTCAGAGCCCAAGACCCGCAGAATACTACCTGGTTAATTCAGGGACCAAGGGCTCTTTGGTTAGCAAGTAATGAATCCTGCCGGGACTTGGTCCTGCCCTTCAAGCTAGCAGACTCCCTTTTGGCCCAGCCTGTGTCTAGAAATATCTTCCAGGAGCCAGGGCCTGGAATGGGGGCCTCATCCATTTGCCTGGTGCCTTATAATACTGTGGCTGAGCTGGTATCCAAGATGCAAGACAAAAATCCTCTTTACTGTCTCCTCTCCTTAAGCAAAAGGAAGAAGTCACTTTTGTTGCTGCTAGCTATACTGCCTGGGCTTAGGGGAGGGCGAAGGGTCCAAGTACTCCCTCAGTCAACCCAGCTGGTGTTTCCATAGACCATGTTCTACCCTTGTCCACTGTCCCTGAGCCCAGCCTAGCACTAGTAATTGCAGTTCTTTTGTCCTAGACTGCCTTTCATGTTTACCTAGGACTCCAGAGCACTTTGGCTCATGGTGGTGAGGCTTGCTTAGAAACACAAGTTCTGACTGCTTGGATTGGTGATTCCCCTCTGGCTAAGTGTGGTCCAAATGCTCCCTTTGTGTGCAGGTGCTGGCTTAGCCAACCATGGCTTTGCTGTCTGCATCACTGAGTTCATCGGAAAGTCTCCCAGTTTCTGCACTCTCCTTCCCCAAGTGTGCAGACTCGGTGCCACATGGCTGCTGTTGGGGGCATGGAGGAGGGGTGGCATCAGTGATTCAAGACTGTCTCCCTCACTCTTTTTAATGCCTCCTCCAGCCTTTCTGTGTGCAGATAGTAGTTAAAATCTGGTGTTCCTGTAGGGGGAGAGGGAGAAACGGTATAGGCTTCTATTCTGCCATCTTGCTCCACCTTCTGCAATATATTTTTTTTAATGAAAAAATGAGTTGTAAGGCCCGAGGACCTCATTTAATCCCAGAATTCTACTATCTTTCTGGTTTTCATTTTTATCTTACCCTCTCATATCTTTTTACTCCTTTCCTTCCCAGATTTAACTGAAAGTTCCAAATCATTCGCCTTTTATTATACTATATATATATAGTGTATATGTATATATATATAGTGTATGTGTGTGTGTGTGTATATATATATATATCACTAGTTACTCCCTTAGCCATTCACTTTATTTTTTTCATAAGTTATTGGGGTACAGGTGGTATTTGGTTTCATGAGTAAGTTCTTTAGCGGAGATTTGTGAGATTTTGGTTCACCCATCACCTGAACAGGATACACTGCACCATATTTGTAGTCTTTTATCCCTCACCTCCCTTCTACTCTTCCCCCTAATTCCCCAAAGTCCATTTTATCATTCTTATGCCTTCGTGTCCTTAGAGCTTAGCTCCCACATATCGGTGAGAACATACGATGTTTGGTTTTCCATTCGTGAGTTACTTAACTTAGAATAATAGTATCTACCTGGGGAGCAGAAGTCATTATATGAAAAAGATACTTGCACACACGTTTATAGCAGCACAATTCACAAATTAAAAATTGTGAAACCAACCCAAATGCCCATCGATCAATGAGTGAATAAACAAACTGTGATCTATATATAATACATATATGATGGAATATGAATATATATATGATGGAATATGTGTGTGTATATGTATGTGTGTATACACACATTATATATATACACATTATATATACATTATATCTACATTTTATATATATACATTATATATAATGGAATATATATAATGGAATATGACTCAGGCATAAAAAGTCATTCACTTTAGATGAATCTCCTCCTCTAGCCAAGTCCCTATCCAGGTGGTAAGAAATCTGCAGGCCCACTGGGATGTGCCCACCTGAAGATCAGCAGTCTTCCTTTAGAAAATGCATTTTTTAAATATGCCTCTCTTGGCCATTTGTGTGTGTATTAGTCCATTTACACACTTCTATAAAGATACTACCTGAGACTGGGTAATTTACAAACAAAAGAGGTTTAATTCACTCACAGTTCCGGATGACTGGGGAGGCCTCAAGACACTTATAATCATGACAGAAGGTTAAAGGAAAGCAAGGCACGTCTTACATGTCATCAGGAGAAGGAGAGAAGGGGGAAGTGCCAGATAGTTATCACACAACCAGATCTCATGATAACTCATTCACTATTATGAGAACAGCATAGGGGAAATCTGTGTCCATGATTCAATCACTTCCCACCATGCCCATCCCTCAACACATGGAGATTACAATTTGAGATGAAATTTGTGTGGGGACACAGAGCCAAACCATATCAGTGTATCTTCCTTGAGAAATATCTATTCAAATCCTTTGTCCACTTTGTAATCAGATTGTTTCTTTACGTATTTTGGCTATTAACCCCTTATCGGATGCATGGTTTGCAATCTCCCATTTTGTATGTTGTTTTTTCACTCGGTTGTTGTTTCCTTGGTTTTGAAGAAGCTTTTTAGTTGGGTGTAATTCTATTTGTCTATTTTTGCTATTGTTGTCTGTGTTTTGGGGTTCATATCCAAAAAATTGTTGCCCAGACTAATGTTGTGGAGGTTTTTCCCATTGTTTTCCTCTAGTATTGGTTGGTACAAAAGGGATTTCAGTTTATGCTGTTACATTTAATGGCAAAACCTGCAATTACTTTTGCACCAACATAATAGTTTTGCAGTTTCTATGCTTATATTTAAGTCTTTATAACATTTTGAGTGACTTTTGTGTATAGTATAAGATGTGGGTCTAATTTTATTCCTCTGCCTGTAGATATTCAATTGCTCAACCCTATTTATTGCAAAGACTGTCCTTTCCATATTCTGTGTTTTGGCACGTTGGTCAAAAATCAATTGATGATAAATGCATGGATTTATTCCTGGGCCCCTTATTCTGTTAGTATATTCTGGAATAGGCCTATAGTCTGAGTCCACAAGGTTTTACCTGGTAAAGAGGCAGGACTGGAACCTGAGTCTAGGGGGGCAAGTCTGATTTCTGGGTCTGCAGGGATGAACTTGGAGTTTCAGTCCATGGGGTCTCTGGCACCAGGATCTAATGAGGTGAGTCTGGACCCTGTGTCTGCTGGAGCAGGTCTACATCCTGGGTCCTCTGGAGCCTGGGACCCTGAAACTAGTCTGGAGCTAGGGGATAGCCTAGTGTTGGGGCTGACACAGAGCCTAGGTATATAAGGGATGATCTGGAACCTAGGATTATGGGCACTGGCCTGATGCCTGGAGCCACTGGGGCTGACCTGAAGGCTGGAGCCATGGAAACCAGACTGGAGCCTGTGTCCACTGGCATAGAGGTTGTGGGTGCAGGTGCTGGCGTGGAGACTAGGTTCTAGAGAGCTGACCTGGGTCCTGGGACATCACAGGCAGGCCTGGTACACAATAATGATCCTGGAGCCTGGCCTAGGGCAGCTGGTCCAGTGCTAGGGTCTACTTTGGCAAGCTGAGATTCTGGGTGTGCTGGAGTTTGGGGTCACAGAGAATGATCTGGAAGATGGGGCTGAAGAGACCAGCCTGGCACTTGCAGGCCTTGAGCCTGTGTCTTTAGTACCTGCCTGATATTTGAGGCCAGGGGTGCTGACCTGGCATTGGGTTTGCGCTGGATGGGCCTGCATTTTGTATTTACAGGGACCAGCCAGGAGGGTGGGTATCTGGGTGTTGGTTTTATGTCTAGGGCTTTGGGAATTGGTCTGATGCCAGGAGTAATTCATAGCTTGAGGTTTCTGAGATCAGCTTGGTGGTGGGGCAGTGAGTGACTGAGTTTGCCCAGCAGACCAAGGACTCATCATGGCACTGAAGGCTCGGTTGGTGGCAATGGGCCCAGTGTTGGGATACAAGGCAAAGTCCAGTGCTCATTTCTGTATCCTTTCCCCACATGGAAGGTATGTAACTCCACATTGTGCTGTGTGGGGTTGGGGGGAAGGGTGACAGGGATAAGATAAAACTATGCCTTCCTACACTCTTGAATGCATATTTTCTTATTTCTGTGCAACACCCAGGTGCTATAACTCCTCACCTTATTTTTTAGTTCCTGTGAAG
Organism: Macaca fascicularis; assembly: GCF_037993035.2. Taxonomy (NCBI): domain Eukaryota; kingdom Metazoa; phylum Chordata; class Mammalia; order Primates; family Cercopithecidae; genus Macaca; species Macaca fascicularis. The sequence goes on along the minus strand of NC_088385.1, from coordinate 66,741,008 downwards.
TTATTTTTGTGCATGGATAGTTGTTTGAATTGTTGTTTCTCTAAAGGAATAAGCATTGGAAAGTCCTATTCCACATCTTGTTGACATCCCCACTCTGCTGTTTAAAATATTTAGACATAAGAAGGTATGTAGGTGTCCATTTGTACTCTTGATCTGGGACCTGCAAATGTTAGGCTCCTCTTGTTCTTCAGCATGGGCCCCACAACAGTTAACTCTTAGAAGCAGTGGGGAGACTTACTTTCTACCCCAAAAATGTTTCAAAGTTTTATTTTGCATTTTTATTTCAGACAAGAACATTTTTGTGCCTACTAGGATTCCTGGCATTTGCTTTTAAGTAATAAGTTATTTTACAACATTTGTATACAATGAAGACTCGAAACTGAAGCATGGGCTATAAAGCTCTGTGGACTTTGTTATCACAGTCTGTGAACTATATAGTTTACCATCCTGTCTTCTTATAACCTGATTTTTACTACACGGGTCCTGCTGGGCATTGTTCAGTTTCTTTGACAGGGCATGGTCTTGCCTGCCATAGGGCTTTTGACTATCCTGTCATTTCTATTTAAAGTGCTCCTCCCTCCTTTGTTTATCCGAGCCAAATCCACCCATTCTTAAGGTATTTACTTTAATATAATCCTCTTAGGTAAATCCTCTGTGGGTAGGTTAAGGCTTGTTCTTGTTTCCTTCTCCCTTGTTCCTTATATTCCCATTAAACTTAACTCCACAATTAATTGCTGTCTACTCCTTCCACTATATGAGTAAATCCACATCTGTTTGTGTATCCATTTATTTCTAGTTCCTAGAGCAATGCTTGCCACATAAGAAGCCTTCAATAAATATGTGTTGACAGACACCTACAAATTCAATGTTTTGTAAATTTATATAACAAATACTATATCTCTGTAGTCTAGTAATATGGGAAAGGCTGGTGTGCAGAACTGTTTAACAATAATTATATACTTCAACTCTGAAAATTTTTGTTAAGTCATTCCATGCTGCAACAAGTTATTATTTGAGAATTTTAAACTCATGAAGCCCTACAGTGAGTTTGTTTCACAATATTATCTTCACTTCAAGACAGTTTTGACTTTTCCGTCTCAAGTGTTTCAATACCATGTGTTTGTGCATTAAAAAAAAAAAAAAAAAAAAAACTGTTATTCAAAGACACGTTGTGGGGCTGAAGACCAAATTTGTCCTTTCTATATTATCTTTCCCTGACTTTAGCTTCATGTACTATTTCATGTACATGAATAGTACATGAAGGAATAATTTCCTTCAAATCTTTGATCCATTTTGCATAATCTTCATACTGAGTTAAAATAAAATCTTGTTTCCAAGGAGTTTAATAGGCGGTTAAAATATAATTGGCTAAATGTGCTGGCATCAGCATCCCAGGAATGTCTGCCCCATCTGCGGAGAATGAAGTTTGTGAGTGTATGAGTTGCTAAGTGGCCTACCTTTTTTTGCAAAGCACTAACATCATGGTTATTTCCATTTGTGCTTTTAAAAGAAAGGACTTAACTGTATGTTAACATGGTTAAAACTTGTAGTTGGGGAATGGCAAATTCATCTTAAATTATGTGCCTATCCAGAATGCTTAGTTGAACAGGATTCTGAGAAGTTCTCTGAAATATAAAGGGAAGCACATACGGACATTGTTCTAATGAGATACAGGACTAGCTGGATTTCTTCAGCTGATTAAGAATCCCTAAGCCCAGCTAGGAAGGTGACCACATCCACCTTTAAACATGGGGCTTGTAACTTAGCTCACACCCGACCAATCAGAGAGCTCATTAAAATCCTAATTAGGCAAAAACAGGAGGTGTAGAAATAGCCAATCATCTATTGCCTGAAAGCACAGTTGGAGGGACAAGGTTCATGATATAAACCCAGGCATTCGAGGCAATAGCAATCCTCTTTGGATCCCCTCCCTTTGTATGGGAGCTCTGTCTTCACTCTATTTCACTCTATTAAATCTTGCAACTCCTTTCTACTGGTCCGTTTGTTACGGCTGGAGCTGAGCTTTCGCTGGCCGTCCACCACTGCTGTTTGCCACCCTCGCAGACCCCCGCTGACTTCCATAAAACTATATCCCTCTGGATCCAGCAGGATGTCCACTGTGCTCCTGATCCAGCAAGGCCATTGCCAAACCCATTGCCACTCCCAATTGGGCTAAAGGCTTGCCATTGTTCCTGCATGGCTAAGTGCCTGGCTTGGTCCTAATCGAGCTGAACACTAGTCACTGGGTTCCACGGTTCTCTTCCATGACCCATGGCTTCTAATAGAGCTATAACACTCACCACATGGTCCAAGATTCCATTCTTTGGAATCCATGAGGCCAAGAACCCCAGGTCAGAGAACATGAGGCTTGACACCATCTTGGAAGTGGCCTGCCGCCATCTTGGAGGTGGCGGCCACCATCTTAGGAGCTCTGGGAGAAAGGACCCCCGTAACACTAATGCATATATATAACATGTATAGAGGTGTACATACATTTAATATGTTGTATATATATTACATATTTATGTAATCCCATAAATTAGGAACTATTATTATAGGAGAAAACTTAGTGAAGATGCTGAGTTCCTTGCTGAGATTCACAAATTATTTCAGCCAAGGCAAATTTTACCACAAATGTAAGATTATGATGATAATGATGATGCTTACACCTATTACTGTGGGCTCTTCGAGGTCTGCATTATTTACATAGCACTAATTTGAACCTAAATAGCCTAATACTAGAGCCCATGTGCTTCAATACCAATGTACACTTTGCCTTTGGCTAAGCTAGGAAAAGTGTTTTGGTCAATGAGCAAAATCTCCTCTCAGCATCAGAGGGAGAGTGTTGGTACTCACATCAGACATGGTTGCACCTGTACTAGTCTTTTAACACTAAAATTGCGCCCTGACCTTTGAACTGTCTTTAGGCAACAAGAACAATAATCCTCATTAAGGCAGGATAAATAGAGAGAAAGAAGCTTAGTTGGGTTGGGCAAAAAAAGAGTTTTTCTTTTAACTTTAACTATTTACTACATAGCAAATATTAGCTAGCTGTTTTCATAAACGTTCTGCATTCATACTAAATAACTGTTGTTATTACTATTTTAAAGATCAAAACTAAACTGACATTCAAAGAGTATAGGTGACTTGCAAAATTGTATATCCAGTAAGTACTACAGAAGGCCAGATCCTCATATGCTAAGTTCACTGCTCTTTTCAATACACGGTCTCTGCCTAATGTAATTAAATTTACATCTGAATACATGGGAAATTTGAGATTTTAAGTCAGAGGAATATGCTTGTCAAAAATATAAACTCAGTACAATGAATAGCTCCATAAAACACTTCCTAAAGAGTGTAACATCTTAATCCTTTAATATCTCTAAACTTGAATCAAAAATAGAAAGCCCTTTAACTCATTTTCAGTCCAGGATAAATACAAAAAGCTAACCATGGAAAGGGCATTCCAGGAAAAGAGAACACAGCAGCATTTGCTTGGTGTGTGCTAGACTGTATAGTAAAGAATTTGGCCTTGAGCAAAGAGAGGTCTGGCCTTGTCCCAGACTCCTTGCAGGCAATCTCCAAATCCTCGGAAGTTCTTCAGTGATGAGTGTCTTTGTTGTTTATGATGGGACCCTTGGGCCACACTATAATCATGAGACTCAAGGTGAGCCCTTGTGGACCACGTGATACCAGCCTGACTTCCAGGAAGAGGGTGCAGAGAGCTGGAGACTGAGTCAAACCATGTAGAAAATTAATCGATCAATTATGCTTACATAATGAGAATCCAATAAAAATTCTGGACAATGAAGCTCAGGCAAATTTCCCTTGTTTGCAGTCCTCCAAGTGTATTGTCACACATTGGTGTCAAGAGGGTAACATCCTGATGACAATGGAAGCTTCCTTTGGAACCTTCGAAGATTCTGTGACTATTAGTTTGGCTGGTTCTCATTTGTATTATTTCCCTGAAATAAACCATAACTGTGAGTGTAATAGCTTTCAGTGGGTTCTGTGAGTCCATCTATTAAATTATCAAAACTAATTTTGATTTTAGGAACCTTATTCAAATTGTAGTCAGTGTCACCAGTGAGGGTTATCTCTTGTGAACTCTTTCCTCTAACTTTGTAGTTCTACTCTAACTCCTTGTAATACCTGTCAGATGCCTTGGGCAGAGGTGGAAGTTCTGGGGATTTTGTTTCGAAACCTAGACACTACAGCAAAAGAGAAGGGATGTGGGCAAAATTTAGGTGAGTGTCTATTGATAGCAAAATGTTCACCAGGAAGAAGCAAAGGAGAAAAACAATGGAGTCTTAAAAAGTTCTTACATAACACACTCTAACACAAAGAATTATGCATGTGGGAATTATACATGTGAATACAGTTTTAAGTGATCAGTTATGACTGTTATGACAGGTGGTATAGCTTTTCTTTCATACCCTCAGAGTCTGAATTCTTCAGATTCTTCCATGAATTGTTCATTTTTCAATTCTAATTTGTTCATTCTGGGCGGAGCCTGATGAAAAGATTAGAGAGAAGGGAAAAGAAGAAGTATGAAATCAGAAGGAAAAGAGATCCTGATTTTGTGGTCTATCTTCACATAATCAGACCTTTTACATTGACTAGGAAGAATAAGAATAAAAGAGGAAAATCTAGCTTACCATTTATATGTATCAAAAAAGTCTATAACCAAGTTACACACTTAGATATTGTAACTTGAACAATTGTTATTTCTATAATTTACTTTAATATACTTTGAGTTTGAAAATGCAGCATATTTGTGCATAAGTTAACTTGTATCTATTCTCTAGGTAGTTGTTAACATTTTTAAGTATGTTTATCAGGAATCCACACATCAAATGAGGTTAAACTAGCATTTGAAAAAAATCATAATCACCTTTCTACATTCCAAAAGCAACTATGGGCAAATTTCAAATACTGATATTTAAATGTGTACTAGAAATTTTATTAATTAGTACAAATAATGCTAGAAATAATTTTTAATTTTTAAAATGAGTCATTTTCAAGATAAATGGCTGGAAATATTTTACAGATGAGCCTAATTTTTTAAATGGGTTATAACAATCTAATGAACACAGAAGCTTAATATCTTCAGGGTAACTTTTTAAGTCTAGAAATATCTTTTAACTAAGTATTCTGTTGCAAAGTTTAGCAGGCCCTACAGTCAGAATATTATTGCATTATTGTTTTCTATTGAAATCTTTTTTTTTGAGAAGGAGTCTCGCTCTGTCGCCCGGGCTGGAGTGCAGTGGGGCATCTCAGCTCACTGCAAGCTCCACCTCCCGGGGTCATGCCATTCTCCTGCCTCAGCCTCCCAAGTAGCTGGGACTACAGACGCCCGCCACCATGCCCGGCTAATTTTTTTTGTATTTTTAGTAGAGACGGGGTTTCACCATGTTAGCCAGGATGGTTTCAATCTCCTGACCTCATGATCTGCCTGCCTCCGCCTCCCAAAGTGCTGAGATTACAGGCGTGAGCCACCACGCCCGACCCTATTGAAATCTTTCTACAAAATGTCTGAAAGCCTATGATTAACAACAGTTTGTACAATTATAACTATATGCATATAAATATATGTAAATAAATATGCAAATAATCACATATATAAATACACATACATATACACACACTTACACATACCTATGTATGTGCATAGGTATATACATACCTGAGTATATGTATGTATACACACCTATACATACCTATGTATGTGCCTATACATACACAAATATATATGTGTGTGGAGATACATGCATATATATGTATTAATAAGAGGCTTGTACATAACAAAATTCATTCTGAGAAGACTTGCTTTAAAACCACCAGGTAACTTAATTTGGGGGAGGAAACAAAAAGTTTCTGCCACCTGTATTTGTAAGGATTCATTACTGTTTATCAAAAATAACCGAAATAGCCAAACTGAATTAAGTTGTCTTGCAACAATGTTTAAAAAAATTTATCTCCATCATTTCTAAGCCAACTGATATTATTAATGAATTCCCACTAGCTGAAAAACAAGAAATAAAACTAAAAATAAAATAGTGTTGAAACAATTTATTAATATTTCTCTCATAAAAATATAAACACGTTTTGGGTAATTTATCAATTTTATTATATAAAATCCTCTTTTTCTCAGATCTCCTATTTTTCCCTCTGTTTCTTTCCACAATGGTGGCTGGATACATGGAAGAAAGGAAAGTTTCTGAAAGAGTTATAACCAAGGAAGACTGGATCTAGAAAAGTCTTCTGGATTATTCAAACTCTATTATCAAGCTTGAATTTCAACTATTCTTCTGAGATATATACTTGTATATTCACCTCCATTCTTGACAGCTATACTAAGATAGCTCGTAAATATGTCAAAACAACAAAGTCCAAAGATTGTTTTTTTCTATACCTAAACCTCCTCCTCCCCCAGTGTTTCTCATCTTAGTAATGTCTCCACCACACACTTCATTGTTCCTGCCCCAAACATAGAATGTGACGTAAGTTCCTCTGTCATACCCATATTGTCATGTAGACTTGGCTATTTCTATTATACACCTATTCTATCCTTTCATATTTATCTCCAAGTTGCCATCATCTCTCAACCTCACCTACTATAATGGCTTTATCACCATTCTACAGGCTTCCATGGTTACAACTCACAATCTATACTTCACACTGAAGTCTTAGTGATCTTTTCAAACTTAAATCAAATCATGTCACTACCATGCTTAAAATCTTCCAGTGGCTTCTCATCATATTTATATTGTACTCACATAGGTGATATACTTTTAAAAAAGAATTTGATATGTCTCTTGAATACTTTTCCAACCATAACAATGTATGTTGTTTGTGCTATAGAATTCCCTGCACTCTAGATATGCTTGTGGTATAATTTCACATGTTCTTCTATCCCCACATATTTCTGGTAGCTGGTAGTTACCTCTAGAGGTTTGGTGTGATTCCATTCTTCTTGTTATTTTGTGGTTTTCTTTCTTTTTTTTTTTTCTCTATTTGTTTTTCCCCATGATATCAGGAGGTACATAATGTGAAGTGATTCCTCTTTTGGTCATGTTAACATTGATATGAACATTTAGGCTAATAATGCTAAAATCTATTAGCCTAAATCTTCTATTAAAAACTTTCATATCAACATTTCTCCTAATATTTTAGCATCTATTGATGGTCATAAACTAGCTCCATTATTTCATTAGGTAGAAGTCATATTTATTATATGCCAAAAATCAGTCCACATTGTCTTACTTCAAAGGAAGTTTTTTACATGAGTTTCTATGAACTATGTATGCAGAAAAGTACTGTAGTGTTTAATTAATAGAGACTTCTTAGCCATAGCCTAATGGAATTTTACTCTTTTGTTAACATGATGGAGTCTGAGTTGCTTTTTAATGGCCTTATACAATTGACTCTTCCCATTAGAGAGCAACATTCTTTGCTGTATATTATTTTTATGCATCTATAAGGCAATTTGTGTTTTGAAAGCACTTTGTATTTTACCTGTCATTATCTGGCTATTCTTTTGTAATTCTTCTTTCATACAGAACATAACATGAAATCAGATAACAAACTAGAGAGTAGCTTATCCTTCAGTTGACGCATACACAAAAATTCACACAATTTAGCTGAGACATCAACTGAGAAGTTGGTCATACAGAGAACAGCATACTATCATTCCAGTCAGAGAGGACAGCCAGTGCAAAGAGCCTAAAGAAGGAATGAATTTGTCTTCCTTGAAAGCCTGAGAAAAAATTAATGTGGCTACAGCATACTTAGTGAGAAGTGGAATTATATGCAATAAGATCATATGAGTGGCTAAGGGTCACATCATATATGTCTTTCAGTGGAGGCCATGATAAATAATTTGAATTTTAATTGATTCACCATGAAAAGGAATTGCGAGGTTTGTGTATGGTGGTGACATGATATTATTCATGTTGTCGAAAGATTAATTTAGATTGGTGCTATGTAAAGAAAGTATGTGTGACAATGAAATTAGAAGGATCAAATAAGAAGGCAATTGCAATAGTCCAGGGAAGAGACAGCAGCCTGGTTTGGGTGGCAGCAGTAGATATGGAAGAAACAAGGACAAGTTCAAAGACTATTTGGAAGTAAAACTAATAGGAATTTCTGAGGTATTGGATGGAGCCATTGCTAGGGAAAATGGAAGAATCAGGGTAAAACTCTGCCTACGCAAATAGAGGAAACTGAGAAGGAAACAGTTCTGTAAAGTCCCGGTTTGAGCTTGATAATAATAGAGTTAAAAATGGAGTTCTCAATAGGTGGTTAGATATTTGGCTTTAGAATTCTGGAGGTTAGCAGCTTAATAAACAAATTTTGAATCCATCAGCAAAAAAACTGATGGCAGTGTGCACCTGTAGTCCTAGCTACTCTGGAGACTGAGGCAGGAGAATTGCTGGAACCCAGGGGGCAGAGGTTGCAGTGAGCTGAGATCGTGCCACTGCACTCCAGCCTGCCAACAGAGTGAGACTCTGTGTCAAAAAAAAAAAAAAAAAAAAAGTAGGAAGAGAGTATGGGTAGGAAACAGCGACTGACAATGTCTCAACCCTGGACCACTTCAAATATTTAGAAGTTAGAAGAAAAAGCAGCAAAGGAACCTGAGAAGGAGCTGCCAGTGAGGGAGAAAATTAGAACACTGTAATATCAAGAAAGCTGAGAGGAAGTTGAGAGCAGCAGAAGTAACTATTGGCTATGGCAGCATGGAAGTCATCTGGGACTTTGACAAGGAATATTTCATAGGGAAAAGGCCCAGACATAAAAATGACATGATTTAAAGTTAATCATAAAGTACACTAAGATAAATAATCTGTTTGAGTAACAGAAATATGTGGAACACAAGAAGGAAAAACAGCCCCATTAAAATCCTTGAAAATGAGAGACTAACATATGGGGCTTAATGGTTGGGTTTGTCTCTGTTCAGAGTAGACAATTTTCTTCTGCTGTTAAAGAAGAAAAGACAGAAAACATTGAGAGTGGTTGAAGGTAGGGTGGTAAGCCATTTTGTTTATGCTTGTTTATTACAAACCTGAGGATGTCAACTTAGTGTGAAGATCCAGAAAAGAATGTGGAAACTTAACGAGCATAGGTATGCAACAGTTCTATTGGGAATGGAGATTTAACAAGGGATGGAGATAAAAGTTTAATCTCAATGCCCATTTGAGAGATATAACTCGGACATAGCAAGGACGAGTTTTGTCAGACAACAATTTGGAGTGAAAAAGGGGCAATGGTATTTAGGGCATTTGCAAAGAAGTGATTATGATACTGGAAGCTACTGAGGTGAGGGAGTGATAAACAATGAAAGTGTTATGTGAAGCATAAATGAAATGTCTAAAGAGAGTAACAAATTCTGAAGTAATGCTTAGAGTAAGTGAGATGGATGAGTAGAAGTTGGTAGTTTAAGAATGTACACTTGCGGCTGGGCGCGGTGGCTCACACCTGTAATCCCAACACTTTGGAAGGCCGAGGTGAGCAGATCACATGAGGTCAGGAGTTCAAGAATAGCTTGGCCAACGTGGCGAAACTCCGTCTCTGTAAATACAAAAATTAGCCAGGTGTGGTGGTGCACGCCTGTAATCCCAGCTACTCGAGAGACTGAGGCATGAGAATCACTTGAACCCAGGAGACGGAAGTTGCAGTGAGCTGAGATCATGTCACTGCACTCCAGCCTGGGTGATAGAGCAAGACTCCATCTCAAAAACAAAAACAAAAAAACAAAAAAAAACATGTACACTCTAAAGTGGAATTTTGAAGGAGGAACAGCAGACACTGCAAAGATTTGGGGGAACCTCTTATGAAAGATGAAATAAAAATAAGTTATCATCTGTAAAATAAGTGAATGAAGTTAAAAACTCATGTTTGTGATGATTATTTCAATAATGCTTATGTAATATTATCACATTCTTTTAAAAATAAACTTTTGCTATGCTTGTGGCTATGTGTTACAAATGCCCTAAGCAAGAGTTCTGGCTACCTTTCAGATTTTTTAGCGCTGGGCTGCAATTTCTGTTGATGAGTAGTGAGACAATGCATGAGTGAAAAACCATAGGTTAATTGATTAACATCTCTACTTGTAGTGTTGTAATCTGCAAAGAGGGGGACAATGCTACTTAACTGGATGGGTGGATTGACAATCTGTGTGTGTGTGTGTGTGTGTGTGTGTGTGTGTGTGTGTGTGTGTATGTGGGCATTGTACTAGAGGTGTTCAATAATATTTACTTATGTTTGCACTCTGGTCCTGTTTTCAAAAATGCTATATCAATGTTTGCTTAAATACATTTACAGAATCTTAGGTTAAACAATTCTAAATATATGGTTTTGATTTTAAAATATTGTCATTGGTGGCATGGGAAATGAAGAGACATTAGTTAAAGGGAGTAAACTTTCATTTATAACATAAATAAGTTTTAGAGATACAATATACAATGTGGTGACTACAGTAAACAATATTATATTATATACTGGAAATTTGCTTAGAGAGTAGATATTAAGTGTTTAGCCACACATACAAAAAATAACTATATAAGGCAATGGATGTGTTAATCAACTTGAGTATGGTAATCATTTCACAATAAATATGTATATAAAATTATTATATTGAGCACCTTAAGTATATATGCAATTTTTATTTGTCAATTTTGCTTCAGTAAAGCTGGTAAAAATATTATTATACCTTTTTTCTTCAGGACCTCCTAGGATCTTTATTTTACTTATGCATATTATGATTAAAGAGGAGATTGATTATATTTATTCTGAATTCTACAAAAATTTATTATGATTAAAACTATTTCTAAGACACTGAATTTCCAAGGATCACACTTTAGGAATGCTGAGCTACACTGTCTCTCAGAATATCTTTTTCTCAAGATAATGAAAATATCATTTCTTTTTAATACATGGACTGAGTTTGAGTATTGAGAGCAAAATGTAGTTAAGATTTGTTGATATAGGCCGGGCGCGGTGGCTCATGCCTGTAATCCCAGCACTTTGGGAGGCCGAGGCAGGCATGGATTCGACATAGTGAAACCCCATCTCCACTAAACATACAAAAATATTATCCGGCAATGGTGGCAGGCACCTGTAGTCCCAGCTACTTGGGAGGCTGAGGCAGGAGAATGGCGTGAACCTGGGAGACGGAGCTTGCCGTGAGCCGAGATGACGCCACTGCACTCCAGCCTGGGCGACTGAGCAAGACTCCGTCTCAAAAAAAAAAAAAAAAAAAAGATTTGTTGATATAATGATTAAGAAGAAAGGATGCTATGGTTCTTACCCTCAAGGAACTTAAAATCTAGTTACTTTTGGTTATTTAAAGTTATCCCGCAAATATTCTTCAAGGAATACTTTTTATCTATCCTTGTTTCCTGGCAATAGTACTCTCTAAATAACATGTAGCTAGTAATTAATTGTTGTAACAAAATGACAAGGGCTTAGGGTGCAACTCAAAATTGTCAAATACCAACATTCCCAGACAGATCACATATGCTGCAAATATTCTCATCAACATCTTCAAAGTAAAGGCAATGACTTTGTTAGACCTTTTACAGACTAGACAGAAAGATTGAAAAAAATTAAGAAAATCAATACATTGTTTTGCAAACTGGCCTACAGTCAGACAGCAGAGACTTCAAGCCCCAAGCCAAACTTAAAATCAGAATTTCCAATGTCACGTAACCTTCTCAATGAGCAGAACTGAGATAATAGACATGAAGCTCCCATTTACTCAAGCACTTTGATTAGAGCTATCTGTGTGCCCAGCTCACCATTCAAAAGATAGAGCCACTAACAATTTCCACCTCCAAAGGACATAACTGTTCTCCTCTTAGAGAAAAGCCATACACAACACATTATGTGGAGAAAATGAATCACTGTGAAACAACCCAGAAATGCCATGGAAAGAGAGGATGAGAATAGGTTATGAACTTACATAAACAGCCTGAAGCTCATCCTGTAGTTATAAAATGATATTCAGAAGGGGTGATGAGTGATGATAAGATCCTGGGTGTTAATGATTGCTGCAATCAAACATACAGTAGACCAGATCATGAGATATACCTGTGGGGGCTGATTCATATGTGTGGTAGTTGACTTATCAATCTCAGGAAATCTCCAAGTATTGTCCTGGACCAGCATCATTGGCATGACCTGGGGACATGTTACAAAGAAAACTTCTTGGATGCCCTTTTACACACCAGCTGAATCAGAAATTCTGTGGGTGGGGCTCAGTAATCTGTAACAGGTCCTCCAGGTGATTCTCATGCACACTAAATTTTAAGAACTATTGATCTCTCCAAATCATTTTAATAATTTGCATACTAATGTAGTCTCTTCTCCGAAAATCCTGCCATAAAACAGTTCTGTACTTTTTCACATGGTTTGTCCACATTTGGCAATGGCCTAATCCAAGGGGGGAAGATGAAAGAATGTTGATGAAAGGCAGCCAGAAAGGAGTCACTGGCCTCAGTTTTCAAGCTAGGCTATATGTATGCAAACAGTGATGCGACAAGCAATGGTCAGTGATTAGCAGATTTGGCCACAACTACACACAGCTGTAGGGTCACAAGCATCATCTTTGTTGGCAAAAGCTACATAAATAAATCCTTAATTATAACGCCTGTTGCATACCTAAACAAAATGAACCATTAGTATTTAACTTATCATTTTGAAAAGTTCTATGGACTATGAAATGTTGAAAATAAATCATATTATGAGCCATTTTTCAGCAAAGAACAATAATAAGACACCATGGGATGCTTGTTGCTAATAGAGGGATATTTCATGAGGCCTTGTGGAGGAAGATTTTTTTTTTCAGACTTCACATTCATGAGACAGCACTTGGTTAGCTGCCATTGTAAACCCATTAGGAATACGCTAACTAGCAGCCAAAGAGAGAAACCTGTGACAAAATGATGAACTCAGGCAAAACATATTTAGGTTTAGAGTCTCTGAAATGTTTATCCCACCCCAAACATTCCCTACTATCAGCTTTGGCATGGCTCTCTGCTCCATCATAAGGTGGCTCTTTTCCTGCTGCTTAGTTTAGTCCAGGAGGGACAGCAGCCAAACTTGCCCTGTCCAAACATCAGCTGGCTGCTTATCTGACCACAACAGCTCCATGGGACAAAGTTCCTCTCCTAGAGATAAGCAGTCCCTTCCATTCTGGGAAACAATTGGCTCTGGAAATGTAGTATGTGCAGAGCAAGATTAGTAAGAAAGTAGAAAGAGAAGCCAGAGTAGGACATTGTAGAGAAAAAGGGATAAAGATGGAAGGAGAAAAGGAAGAATATTCTGCTTTATCAGAGACTAGGATTGTAACCCCTGGTTTTTGTTTTTGTTTTTGTTTTCTTTCCATTTGCTGGGTAAATATTTCTCCATCCCTTTATTTTAAGCCTATGTGTGTCTTTGCACATGAGATGGGTCTCCTGAATACAGCACACCAATGGGTCTTGACTCTTTATCCAATTTGCCAGTCTGTGTCTTTTAATTGGGGCATTTAGCCCATTTACATTTAAGGTTAATATTGTTATATGTGAATTTGATTCTATCATTATGTTAGCTGGTTATTTTGCCCATTAATGTATACAGTTTCTTCATAGTGTCAATAGTCTTTACATTTTGGGTTATATTTACAGTAGCTGGTACTGGTTTTTCTTTTCATATTTAATGCTTCCTTCAGGAGCTCTTGTAAGGTGACAAAATCTCTCAGCATTTGCTTGTCGGTAAAGGATTTTATGTCTCCTTCACTTATGAAGCTTAGTTTGGCTGGATATGAAATTCTATGTTGAAAATTATTTTCTTTAAGGATGTTGAATATTGGCCCCCCACTCTCTTCGGCTTTGTAGGGTTTCTGCCGAGAGATCTCCTATCAGTCTGATGGGCTTCCCTTTGTGAGTAACCCGAACTTTCCCTCTGGCTGCCCTTAACATGTTTTTCTTCATTTCAACCTTGGTGAATCTGATTAGTATGTGTCTTGGGGTTGCTCTTCTTGAGGAATATCTTTGTGGTGTTCTCTGTATTTCCCGATTTTGATGTTGGCCTGCCTTGCTAGGTTGGAGAAGTTCTCCTGCATAATATCCTGAAGAGTGTTTTCTAACTTGGTTCCATTCTCCCTGTCACTTTCAGGTACACCAATCAAATATAGATTTGGTCTTTTCACATAATCCTGTTTATTCCAGGAGGGACAGCAGCCACACTTGTCCTGTCCAAACAGCAGCTGGATGCTTACCTGACCACAACAGCTCCATGGGAAAAATTGGAGGCTTTGTTCATTCCTTTTCATTCTTTTTTCTCTAATCTTGTAATCTTGCTTTATTTTATTAAGTTGATGATCAATCTCTGATATCATTTCTTCTGCTTGATTGATTCAGCTATTGATACTTGCGTATGCTTCATGAAGTTATGCTGTGCTTTTCAGCTTCATCAGGTTATTTATGTTCTTCTCCAAACTGGTTATTCTAGTTAGCAATTGGTCTAACTTTTTTCAAGGTTCTTAGCTTCCTAGAGTTGGGTTGGAACATGCTCCTTTAGCTCAGAGGAGTTTGTTATTACCCCCTTTCTGAAGCCTACTTCTGTCAAATCATCAAACTCATTCTCCATCGAGTTTTGTTCCCTTGCTGGCGAGAAGCTGTGATCCTTTGGAGGAGAAGAGGCATTCTGGTTTTTGGAATTTTCAGCCTTTTTATGCTGGTTTTCCTCATCTTCATGGATTTATCTACCTTTGGTCTTTGGTGTTGGTGACCTTCGGATGCAGTTTTTGTGTAGACATCCTTTTTGTTGTTGTTGATGCTCTTCCTTTCTGTTTGTTAGTTTTCCTTCTAACAGTCAGGACCCTCTGCTGCAAGTTTACTGGAGTTTGCTGGAGGTCCACTCCAGACCCTGTTTGCCTGGGTATCACCAGCACAGGCTGCAGAACAGCAGAGATTGCTGCCTGTTCCTTTCTTTGAAAGTTTCGTCCCAGAGGGGCACCTGCTAGATGCCAGCTGGAGCTCCCCTGTGTGAGGTGTCTGTTGACCCTTGCTGGGAGGTATCTCCCAGTCAGGAGGCATGGGGATCAGGGACCCACTTGAGGAGTCAGTTTGTCCTTTAGCAGAGCTTGAGCACTGTGCTGGGAGATCCACTGCTCTCTTCAGAGCTGGAAGGCAGGAATGTTTAAGTCTGCTGAAGCTGCGACTTACACTCCCACACAATAATAGTGGGAGACTTTAACATTCCACTATCAATATTAGACAGATAAACAAGACATAAAATTAACAAGGATATTCAGGACTTGAACTCAGCTCTTGACCAAGTGGACCTAATAGACATCTGCAGAACTCTCCACCCCAAATCAATAGATTGTACATTCTTCTCAGCACCACATTGCACTTATTCTAAAATTGGCTACATAATTGGAGGTAAAACACTCCTCAGTAAATGCAAAAGAATGGGAATCATAACAAACAGTCTCTCAGACCACAGTGAAATCAAATTAGAACTCAAGATTAAGAAACTCACTCAAAACCACACAACTACATGGAAACTGAACAACCTGCTCCTGAATGACTACTGGGTAAATAACAAAATTAAGGCAGAAATAAATAAGTTATTTGAAACCAATGATAACAAAGATACAACACACCAAAATCTCTGGGGCACAGCTAAAGCAGTGTTGGAATGAAATTTATAGCACCAAATGCCCACGGGAGAAAGTGGGAAAGATCTAAAATTGACACCCTAACCTCACAATTAAAAGAACTAGATAAGCAAGAGCAAACACATTCAGAAGCTAGCAGAGAACAAGAATAACTAAGATCAGATCAGAACTGAAGGAGATAGAGACATGAAAAGCCTTCAAAAAATCAATGAAACCAAGAGATTTTTTGAAAAGATTAACAAAATAAATAGACCTCTGTCCAGATTAATAAAGAAGAAAAGAAAGAAGAATCAAATAGACACAATAATAAACAATAAAGGGAATATCACCACTGATCCCACAGAAATGCAAACTACCACCAGAGAATACTATAACACCTCTATGCAAAAAGAAACTAGAAAATCTAGAAGAAATGGATACATTCCTGGACACATACACACATAAATTGATGAACATATCTCAAAATAATAAGAGATATTTATGATAAACACACAGCCAATATCATGCTGAATGGGCAAAAACTGGAAGCATTCCCTTTGAAAACCGCCACGAGAAAAGTATGCCCTCTGTCACTACTCCTATGCAACATAGTATTGGAAGTTCTGACCAGGGCAATCAGGAAAGAGAAATAAAGAAATGGTATTCACATAGGAATAGAGAAAGTCAAATTGTCTCTGTTTGCAGATGATATGATTGTATAATTAGAAAACCCCATTGTCTCAGTCCCAAACCTTCTTAAGCTGATAAGCAACTTCAGCAAAGTCTCAGGATACAAAATCAATATGAAAAAATCACAAGCATTCATATACACCAATAAAAGACAAACAAAGAGCCAAATCAAGAGTGAACTCCCATTCACAATTGCTACAAAGAGAATAAAATACATAGGAATTCAACTTACAAGGGAAGTATAGGACCTCTTCAAGGAGAACTACAAACCACTGCTCAAGGAAGTAAGAGAGGACACAAACAAATGGAAAAACATTCCATGCTCCTGGATAGGAATAATCAATATTTTGACAATATACAAACTGTCCAAAGTAATTTATAGATTCAATGCAATCCCCATCAAGCTGTCATTGACTTTCTTCAGAGAATTAGAAAAAAAAAAAAAAAAAAAAAAAAAAAAAAAACTACTTTAAATTTCATATGGAACCAAAAATAGCCCATATAGCCAAGACAATCCTAAGCAAAAAGAACAAAGTGGAGGCATCATACTACCTGACTTCAAACTATACTACATAGCTACAGTAACCAAAACAGCATGGCGCTGGTACCAAAACAGATATATAGACCAATGAAACAGAACAGAGGCCTCAGAAATAATGCCACACATCTACAACCATCTGATCTTTGACAAAAACAGGCAATGGGGTAAGGATTCCCTATGTAATAAATGTTGGGAAATCTGGCTTGCCATATGCAGAAAACTGAAACTGGACCTCTTCCTTACACTTTATACAAAAATTAACTCGAGGTGGACTAAAGGCTTAAATATAAGACTTCAAATCATAAACTCCCTAGAAGAAAACCTAGGCAATACCATTCAGGACATAGGCAATGGGCAAAGACTTCATGACCAAAACACCGAAAGCAATGGCAACAAAAGCCAAAATTGACAAATGAGATCTAATTAAACTAAAGAATTTCAGCATAGCAAAAGAAACTATGAGAATGAACAGGTCACCTACAGAATTGGAGAAAACTTTTGCAATCTATCCATCTGACAAAGGGCTAATATCCAGAATCTACAAGGAACTTAAACAAATTTACAAGAAAAAACAACCCCATCAAAAAGTGGGCAAAGGATATGAACAGACACTTCTCAAAAGAAGACATTTATGCAGCCAACAAACATATGTTAAAAAGCTCATTATCACTGGTCATTAGAGAAATGCAAATCAAAACCACAATGAGATAACATCTCATGCTAGTTAGAATGGCAATCACTAAAAAGTCAGGAAGCAACAGATGCTGGAGAGGATGTAGAGAAATAGGAATGCTTTTACACTGTTTGTGGGAGCATAAATTAGTTAAACCATGGTGGAAGATAGTGTGGCGATTCCTCAAGGATCTAGAACCAGAAATACCATTTGACTCAGCAATACCATTACTGGGTATATACCCAAAGGATTATAAAGCATTCTACTGTAAAGACACAGGCACATATATGTTTACTGCATCACTATTAACAATAGCAAAGACTTGGAACCAACCCAAATGCCCATCAATGATAGACTGGATAAACTGTGGCACACACCATGCAATACTATGCAGCCATGAAAAAGGATGAATTCATGTCCTTTGCAGGGACATGGATGAAGCTGGAAACCATCATTCTCAGCAAACTAACACAGGAACAGAAATTCAAACGTTGCATGTTCTCACTCCTAAGTGGGAGCTGAACAATGAGAACACATGAACACAGGGAGGGGAACATCTCACACTGGGGCCTGTCAGAGTGTTGGAGGGCTAAGCGAGTGATAGCATTACAAGAAATACCTAATGTAGGTGACAGGTTGATGGGTGCAGCAAACCACCATGGCATGTGTATACCTATGTCACAAACCTGCGCATTCTGAACATGTATCTTAGAACTTAAAGTATTAATTGAAAAGAAAAGAAAAGAAAAGAAAAGAGTAGTTAGGGAAGATAAAGCAGAAAGGCAAAAGGGAAAACAAATTATTATTATCCAAGCTCAAAAAGGTTATACAGGATTTAGAATTCTTGCACACCATGTATCTCTCTTTCAAACAACAGCAAGACAATAAAATATTGATACTTTATTTCCATACATTAGCTCTACCTGTATGAAAACAAAACAAAGTTTATCTACCCAATACAATATAAATTATCCTTTGCATTAATTTCTATCAGTCTTTTAAAATTTCTTACATTAAATATGTAACAAATTAGGTCTGTGATTAAGGATATTTTAGCAGTATCACCCAATTTGGGCAATTAACTTTATGCCATATTGGTAAAATGTACCTACCTTTAAGACCTGATTTTATTCTGTAAAATAGCTACAGTTGAATAAGTTTATTCTCCAACATCTATTTTTCAGGGAAGATTGAAGTGATAAATATGGTTGAGTCTGACTTATAGTTCCAGGGGAATCTTTTTCATTCAACTTTGTGACCCACAAAATAGATCACTTTCATTGACTGCAGACATAACATTCCACTCAGGTGAGTTCATCAGGTTGAGTTGGGAAAAAAATTTCACATTTCTGTTCAAGGAATTATTTCCAAATTTCCACTTATCTTTAATATAAGTCACAAAACACCCATGTAGATGATTTAGAAGAGTACAATTAATGTAACTATTTTAAATGCCAATTGATATTAATCATGATGGATATCCTCCAGTTAATCTCAACTAATCTCAAAAAGAAGATTCTGCCTCAGTATATCCTTTGTTTATCTTACTGTAAATAGTAGGACTTCACAGATTTTTTTTACAACTTTATTTTTTGTCACAAATATTTAAATTTTATGAAATCAAAAGTCATGATTAATTCTAATCAAGAGGTAAATACTTTGAAAGCTTTCTACTTAGTTCAAGTGTATAATTGCATTTTCTTTGCTACTCACAAACATTCTCTATACCAAAATATAGTATTCTTATGCCATTTGCTAACGGTAACATTATCCTCCCCCCCAAAAAAAGTCAAACCATCCTAATTTTAAAAATAAGTATATAGCATTCCTGAACATCATATTAATTCAAAATCAGCAAATAGGAAGAGAGATATTGCATATTTCAGCATGCAAATGTAGACACAGATCAACAATTTGGTTATGCCATACAAATCATCGTTGTAATTCATAAAAGTCAAAGCAATTGTGCAATATGAAATTGTGTAATTTTCTTCCTATTGCAATTTATATTTCAATTATCCTGGTTAAAAATAATTTGTCATATTTGTAATGACTTCCAGGAAAAATAAATTCATTAGCAACTCTTGAATTGCAGTTGAAAGATCAACTAGCCAAGTTTTAGTTAGTAAATATTTTAATACTGCCATCTGAACATAAATGTACATTTGTCAACTTACTACTCAAGATCACTCACCTAACCAGGCGCGGTGGCTCACGCCTGTAATCCCAACACTTTGGGAGGTTGAGGCGGGCGGATCACGAGGTCAGGAGATCGAGACCATCCTGGCTAATATGGTGAAACCCCGTCTCTACTAAATATAGAAAAATTAGTCCGGCGTTGTGGCAGGCGCCTTTAGTCTGTTACTCGGGAGGCTGAGACAGGAGACTGCCATGAACCCGGGAGTTTGTAGTTAGCCGAGTTGGCACCACTGCACTTCAGCCTGGGTGACAGAGCGAGACTCTGTCTCTCAAAAAATAAAATAAATAAATAAATAAATCACCTGATGCATTAACTTTGACGGGAGAATCGGCTTCTCCCTGTTGACTCAGTGATCTGTTTGATAGAGAACACCACCTCTCAAAATATAATTTTGAGGATCATTTGGATACACTACAAAGCAGCGGTTTGTTCCTCTGAGATGGTCTTGATACTTTCCTACTTCCTCAAGCTCCTTCCAGCCAACCTCTACTTTACCTTCATCTTCTGGGTATATCTACCTCATCCAGCTCATTCAGATGTGTGCTGTGCCTTTCATTCTCAATAATGAGAACAAACCGATTCCTTAATATTGAATGAATCTGACAAGCACATTTCAGACATGTGAGAGACTCCAGTAGAAACAAAGCTTTTGTTTCTCTTAAGCTTTATGTTAGATTTTATTTTCAAAAAAGGAGTCTTTTTTTTTTTTTTTTTTTTTAAAGACAGAGTCTTGCTCTTGTTGCCCAGATTGGAGTGCAAGGGCGCAATTTCAGCTCACTGCAACCTCTGCCTCCTGGGTTCAAGTAATTCTCCTGCCTCAGCCTCCTGAGTAGCTGGGATTACAGGCGCCCACCTCTACACCCAGCTAATTTTTTGTATTTTTAGTAGAGACGGGGTTTCACCATGTTGGCCAGTCTGGTCTCGAACAAAAAGGAGTCTTCTTAAACTGCTTCAGTGTTTCCAAAAATTGACCCAATTATTGCATTCAGAGCACTAGGATAAGAGGGCTTCTGCCTAGAGTGTGCTAGTGACTTGAAAATGAAGGAATTAGGAGGGACTTGGCTGGAAAGGCCTATAGTAAGTTACTTGCTTTCTAACAGCTAATAAATGCACTGCCATGTTTTAAATAAACTATCTTAACCTACAGTCAATAATTCAGGAAACATCTAATTGACACAAGACGATAAATTCTCCTCTATGGAAACAACAGGTTTTGCCTATTTCCCTCAAGGTGCTTGTCTCCAGGAGATGATGGTAACTGTTCTCCATTATTCCCTATAATACTGTTATAAATCTGTAGACTATACTTATAAAATTAAAATATAGTACCTGCAAGTTTTCTAGGTAGTTATTTGCATCTGTTGTTTCATTCTTATGCCTTAATAAAAAAGCATTGTAAAGACCAGTTACTTTTCATTTTTTTAATAGAAGTTGTTGCTTTCAATAGAAGTGTTCTTTTCTAAGACTACAGGATGAGGTGGTAACCAAGTGAGATAAAATTTCAAGAGAGGACAGAATGAGGAGTCTTCACAAAAATACTGTGTTAGAGACTAGGAGTTGCAATACCAAAATAAGAACAGAGATTTGAGTCTTGAATTTTTTTTTAAAATATGCCTGTAGGAAAATTCAAGACTAGCGGCAAAACCAGGCAACCTAGGAAAAAGACAACCGGGTCATGTGTTTCAGGGTTAGTCTTGGGTTCAAATTAAGTTCAAGATTGGGGAGACTCTTAAAGTAGTAGGAGAATGTCAAATGTTAAGGTTTTAATGGTTGCAGAAACTCCAGGAGCTTAGAACAATTGGTGTGATGGTAATCGGAGTTAGAGCCTAAGAAATCAGTGCAAGAAATCCTGAAATTCGGGGAAATAAATAAGGCCATGGGTTATATATTTAGAACTCACTTAGAGTTCTAATTTTCCATTTCTCAATATAGCTAATGAGTCATCAAGTTCTATCAATTAGAACTTTTTAAAAACTCCTCTGTATGATCATTGCACTCGTCATTTCTCTCAATTAATACAAAAGCCTTCCTGTAGGTTTCACTGTGTCCTGCTTTAACTTCCTCTGTCATCCAAACATCAGGGAAAGTGACCTTTCCATTCTAGGAATTCTTATCTTAAAGCGATCAATGGCTTTCCATTTCCTTTAGGATGGATTGCCTTGACTCTGCCAAATCCCTTACAACTACCTGATCCCAGTTGCTCTTAAGTGTGCTGGTATTCTCCAGAGAAGCCAGGGTGTCTCAGGGCTAATCAGCTTTACACACTTCACTGCCTCTGCCTCCATAAAGTGCCCTTCACCCACCTCCATATTTATCAGGTCAGTTTCCACTTGTTCCTCTAAACTAAACTCAGGCTTTCTCCTATCTGAAAAGAGTCTTTGTTAGCCTCACATCTGCCTCCCCACGTCCTATTTTTCTTAAGTGTTGTTGTTTTTATGATCAAATCTATAATAACATATTAAGTACTATACTGTAGCTAGTGGTTTGTTAGTCTTTCTCACTATTCTGTGTGGTCAGGGTATTTTTCATTTGTCATTTGCCATACCTAGCACAGAAATCTTAAGTAGGTCTCAAGTAGGTTTCAAGTAGCTTTCAACTTGCAATCTAACTCCGAGATACTATCTATCCAGGACAGACTGTTGAGAAGAATCAAAATCATACTTCCCAAAGTAACAGGATTGATTAATGATGTCCATCTTGAGCCCTAGTTGTAGGAATAGCAACATGAACATCATATATTTGCTCTCTGTGGTCTAGCACATAATACATTCCCACAGTTTGGGGTGAATAGTTTAATGAAAAATATGCAGAAATTAAGAAAGAAGAGTAGTAACGTTACACAGGACCAAAAGCAAAACTGAGCTAATGTTGGCCCAAGGGCATTAAGCTTCTTCATGCCTGTGGACAAGATTATTACTGTTGGAATATGAAGATGGCTGAATCAATATATTTTGGTAATGCAGGAAGAGATCTTAAGGCTGGAGTGCAAATAACATGTTCTCAATATTCTAACTCCAAACACAAAGGAAGAATTGTCATAGCTAGCCAATGATATACACTAAAATTGAAGATTTTTGAATGGAAGAATAAAGCTTCTTGAGGATCTACTGAAGAGATAGATTTGTGGAATAATCAACATAACCATTTTCAGTGTCTCTGTAAAACTAAACTACTACAGTTATGGAAGTAGCTGAGTGAGGATAAGGGATGACTACCAATGCCCTTAGTAGACTCAAGACAATATTAAGGCAAGGTTCACCGATCTTAATATCTTATATACATATATACAGACATATGTGTGTATATATGTATATTAGATTTATGAAGCTAATAAAATTAAGATCATTATTTAAAACTAGAATTCAAAGAGACTTTGTTATGCTCACTAGCAACTCCATAATAAAGACAGAGCGAGCAAGTGCTGAAAAACTACCTATTGGGTCCTATGTTCACTATTTGGGTGACAGGTTTGATAGAAGCCCAAATTTTAGCATTAGTCAATATATCCATGTAACAAATCTGCCCATGTACCTCCTGAATCTAAAACTTTAATAATTTTAAAAGAAGCATCTATATACAAAGAGAAATAAACTTCTTGTTTTGTCTCTCACATTTAAGAAAATTCACTTTGTGTTTCTTGGCCTTTTTCTGCTTATTTGAAAAATGATGGTGTTGAAATAGGATGATCAACTTTTAATAACTCCTTTGTTATTAAATTCTTCAAATCTCATGAGTCATTTGGCTAACTAATAATACATTTACCTTATGCATATTACTCATCAATATTTTAAGATTAGTTGATATTAAGTAACAATTATTTTCAAAATTCTCATGTTATATAAAAAAGAAACAAAGCATTGTGTACACAAGATCGATTATTTTTAAAATGCATACTGTAAAATGATTTCATTCATTATTAACTTGGCTTTTTTTTTTTTTTTTTTTTTTTAAAACTCCAAGTACTGTCAAATATATTACAAAATGGCTTGGTGAGCACAAATTTAAGGTGAGAGTTGGGTTGCCTGATCATTGCTGCTGATGCAGTGGGGTAGATATTTACCTCTTTTGTGAGGAAGAACTGCTTCTCAAAATCTCAATTCTTTTCCTTTGTTTGAGGATGGAGGTAGACAGAGCCCACCTCAAACAATAGAATCTGAAATTGCTTGATACTTGCCTTGCCCGCTTCTTCCAAAGCTGGCCAGAAGCTCCTGGAGAAACAACCTGGAGGCCAGCACTGGCAGCCTCAGAGGCAATGCAAACTTTTTCCAGGGCATAAGAGAAGGGTGCTGCCATTGGAGCTGGCGTGCAGTTCAGGAGGTGGCTGGGCCTCAGATATGCAGTCCAGGGCTTGGCAGCATGGCAGCAGGGTCCTCACTGAACTGGTTTCATCATGTTTAACTGTGGATATGGAAAACTTTCGATTGCTTTAGCCTTCTCAGTGAAACTGAATTACTCAATATTCTTACCATAAATTTATTTTGCTGCTTTAATAGATTGGAACCAGGCTATGATGCTTGCAGTTAATGTTCTGAATTGGGCCAAGTATGTATAGTCATAGACACTTGTGCAACAAATTTTAGTTGTGATTTTGACAAAATAGATTGATTACAGAAAAATCTGTTTTAAAGCATATATCTATTTAATAGTGTGTCTAGAATATTGAGTTGTCCAATACTTTATTAATGTGTGACATTGGGAAAAGTAGGGACAAAATCCTGCTTACCTCAAAAGACTGTTTTTAGAATTTAATTAAAAACATATACACAAAATATTTCACTGAAGTAAACATTTTATAAATATGATCTACTATTTATAATAAATGCATTCTAATGTTGCAATAGAAAGAATATACTTTTTTAGAATTAATTTGACATTTAAATTTTGCTTCTGCTTCATTCTGATAATGGTGACAATTTTTTTAACATTGTTTAAATAATTTGTTTAAATACCTCATCTTGTTTAAATCATTTGTTTAAATACCTCATCGTATGATTCACAGACTTACATATGTGAAATAACCTAGGTAAAAGGTTTAAACAAGTAATATCAGAAGCTACCTATTGTATACAATATTTTTTAGAATATTATATTAAGTCTTTACAAAACTTGATTTTATGGTGCGAAGGATTGAGTCAGAGAGTTTAAGTGATTGCCTGGAGCTACACACCTAGTAAAGAGGACAATCTGTAATTAAACTCAAATCCATACAACTCAAAAGCCTTTGTAACTCATGCATGAGATGCATAGTAAGTACTGAATACACTTTAGTTCCTATACTGTTTTCTTCTTAATTTGAACAAATATATTTACTTGATAAAAAGATGGTGGGGGGAAGCTGAGTGATAAATTATAACAACAGAAAAGTGACTGGAGATCATTGGTCTCTTGTTGTCTCTGCCCAAGGATTAGAACATGCAAGGTTCTAATTAGATGCAGTGTCAGAAGGTCATGTACACTCATAAGAGACTTCGAGTGAAATCTCCTTTTCTTCACATCTCACTCTAATAATGTGTCTGGCTTCCATTTACTTTTCTGTATAATAGAGGTACTATTGGTATCTTTATAAGGAATGAATGAAATAAATATCAACTGTACCTAGACTGAAAATAAAATATATTAAGTTTCCTTTTATTAGGAGAAAATAATACACAATTGGAATCCTCGACCCAACTAAAACAGCATCTAATTTAGCTAGACTTGGGGCATCAGCAAAAACTGTGAACACTGTAAGTCAAAAATAAAATTCTAAGCCCCATCAGTCAACTGTATGGACCCCTCTTCTAAGCTAAGGGCATTCCAAACTTAACGTGAAACACAAGTTTGGGTCGTGATGGAAATGGGTGGTCAGACATACCTCATTATGCCCTCCTCTCTTTGGAATTCAGGCACAACTGACCAGTATTAACATTAAAAGAAACCTTAGGACAATCTATTATTTTTGAAACCTGCTACCTGGAGACTTCTTTTACAAAATATAAACCTTGGTCTTCACAACCTGTTATCTTAACCAACGAACTCCCTTCTATTGATTCCAAGTCTTTAGATAAACTCTTTCGGGCAATTGCCGATCAGAAAATCTTGGAATCTACCTATGACCTAGAAGCCCTCCATCCGGCTTTGAGTTGTCCTGCCTTTCCAGACTGAACCAATGTACAGCTTACATGTATTGATTGATGTCCTGTGTCTCCCTAAAACATATAAAACCAAGCTGTAACCCGACCACCTTGAGCACATGTTCTCGGGACCTCCTGAGTCTGTAATAGGCATGTCCTTGATCTTGGCAAAATAAACTTCTAAATTGATTGAGATCTGTCTCTGATACTTTTGGTTTACATCTCCAATAGTAAACAAACCGTTAAGCTTAGTCTCTGCAATTATCAGAAAATTGGATGACCATTATGTATGTTGCTTTAGTTTTCTATGGTTCGTCAATGCAGCAGATATACAGAACCACGACTAGACATTCTGGCTTCATGGCATCATTCATTAAGACAATTGGCAGAGAAAACTCATCTAATTCATGTATTGGTTTGAATTATCCTAGGATACATTGATGTGTATTTGTACAAAATTGTTTTTTTCTGCCATTTACTCACTTTCATAAAGTGAGTATTCAGTTTGTCTGCTTTCACTTATTTTAGACCCCAAAGTATTCAGCCTTGATTTATCATCCCCCAAATCCAAACAAGCACATGCAAACCGACCTGTTGTTTCAGGTCCTAAATACTTTTACATTTTTCCTCTTCCAGCTTTACCACATAGGCTGATGTCAAGCTCGTATCATCTCTCGCAACTACAGCCTCCTATTGACCCCACCTGCATTCAATACTGGGCCTGTCAAATGCAGTCTCCACACAATTCATGGAATGATCTACACAGATGCAAATTTGATCAGGTCATTCCCAGGTTTAAAACCTCAACAACCCCACATAGCCTGAGGCTAAAACTAAGTCTCCTTAACAGGACAGAAAAGTGAAAAGTTACCATATTTTAACCCCTCATGCCACTTTATCTTATATTTTATACTCAAGTGACACGGAACTACTTGCAAAGTCACAGACATGCTATGCTAGTTCTTACTCCCATGTCTTTGCTCATGTTATTTTCATGCCTAGAATGCTTTTATTCCACCTTTGGTCTAGCTAACCCTCATCATCCTGTAATATTTAGCTTTGGCATTATTTCCTCCAAGAAGTTTTCCTCATCTTTCTCTCACCACCAGGCTGATTAGGTGCTTCCACAGCATTTTGTGTGTATCTCTGTTGCTATCATTTCCTCGATAAAAAGTAGTGGCTCACGCCTGTAATCCCAGCACTTTGGGAGGCCGAGGCGGGCGGATCACAAGGTCAGGAGATCGAGACCACAGTGAAACCCCGTCTCTACTAAAAATACAAAAAATTAGCCGGGCGCGGTGGCGGGCGCCTGTAGTCCCAGCTACTCAGGAGGCTGAGGCAGGAGAATGGCGGGAACCCGGGAGGCGGAGCTTGCAGTGAGCCGAGATCGCGCCACTGCACTCCAGCCTGGGCGACAGAGCGAGACTCCGTCTCAAAAAAAAAAACAAAAAACAAAAAAAGTAAAACAATCAACTTGCCTATTTACTTTCGCCTACTTTTCTGAGAACTCCTTTAAAACAGAAGATATATGATCATCATCTTTTATGTCAGCACCTAGCACAATGCCTGAAATGTTGCCTAGAAGATGTACAATAAATGTTTGATTAAATGAATATGCTCGTGGCATAATCTGCCAGAAAATTTGTTTTCTGCTCAAATTTAAATGCCTTAGTGAAATTTTTCACATTTATGAGCTGATTCATATTTTGCTTCAAGTCCAGTATGAAAGCATTACAGTCATAGAAGACTTACCAGTTAGCAAAGCTCTGTTCTTGGTACTAGATACAAATGCAGATGGACCCCTTGAGAGCTTGCCTTGCAATTAACATTCCTAGAGGAGATTTGGATGGAATTTTTATATTGAGTTCTTTCAACTTTGGGGGGTTTTTACAATGAACTAATTTAAGTCAACTTTAAATATGTCCCACCAAATTCTCTGGCAAGGGCAATGTGGTCTTGCTAACAGCAAAAAACAAGCCTGAAACTGGGTCGTCTTGGATATAAAGAAAAAAAAACATATTATTTTTCAAAAAGAATGAGTAATGAATAAAAGGCTGATAATGGTTTATTTAAAAGAAAGAAAAGAAATAAAATTCAAGAAGCTATTCAAAAGTCCCAGATTTCATACCAAAGACATAATGGTCTATTCTCATATAAATAAGTTCATTACAATGAAAAAAAGAGTAACCTTTTTCCCTTCTGAGTTCAAGTCTCTCCAGCAATGGCTGAACTCTTATTCATTAGTTGACTAATGATGAAAGCTTACTTTTTACTAACACTGTATAAAGGCCAAAGGCAGACGTTTGCAAGTGTAAGAACTGGGCTCAGCATTATGTGTTAAAGGAAATAAAAATCAAAGCAATTTAGACCAGGAGAAAGAGCTTTCAAAGAATAGCATTATCTTTAGAAGTCCTAAGAGTAGCTCCTCTTTTTTGTGATCCAACTAGTCAACAAATAATTACTGAGGAAATCACATGTGAACAGCACTCAGGGTATGGGGCAGGGGAGGGGGACAGGGAGGATAAACAATGGAACAAGGGAGCCCTTTTTACATGTCAGGCATGGTTCTAAGTACTTTGCATAAATTAACTCATTAATGATTCACAACCCAAGGAGGCAAGCACTATTATTATCTACATCTTACTTATGTGAAAATGGAGCTGCAGAACTGAAATAATGTGCCCGGTTTTCAGCTTGTACTCTGACTGCAGTGTCCGGGCTGGGGGTAAAATGATTAGGACAGAAATAGACATCACTCCATGAGTGCCAGTGCCACTCATGAAAATAAAAATATGGGTACTTGTAGAGTGATGTCTGTTCCTGTGATATTCATATATTTGTCTTAGTCACCACATCATCCCTGGCAGGAGAAAAGCGTTTGGCAAATTGGAGGCACTCGGCAAATATTTACTGAGCAATTAATTAAATAAAGGCATCATTTTAGAGGGTTCAGAAAGATAAAAGAAAACGGGAAGAGAACAAATTTATTGACTGGCCTTCTTTGGGATGGACACTATCACTCCTCAATCAGTAGCTTGGTGGTGTTGTTATGAACAAGAATTCTGGTACTAGACTAGCTGGTTTTAAATCCTACCTCTGCCACCCTCTAATCATGTAGAGTTGGGGACACCTACTCTCCCTATGCCTCACTGCCCTCATCAGTAAAATGGGGATAACAGTAACTACTCAAAACATTAATATGAGGATTAAATAAGTGAATACACCAAAATGTTTATTAGAATAGTACTTTTGCAATATTAGCTATTATTGCTGTTAGCTACATTTAATTTAACCATAATTAACCATATTTAATACCCTAACTAGAGAAGAATCTAAATCAGCTCTGCTTTGGACAGTGTATGGCCTGTAATAAATGTTTACATTTCCATTGATCATTAGAATATCTGTTTTTATCAAGACTGAGTAATATAAATGTTCCTTGACAAGTGACACAGATCCTGTACTCTCAGGTTCCATATGTTTGAATTAAATCTGTGTGAGAGCAGTAGTGGCCTAAAATCATACTAGGGGACATCTGCTTAACAGCTTGTTGAGAGCATCAGACAGGCCTTAAGAGAGAGCCCAGTGAATTGAAGCTTACCTGTTAGCTGACATTGTAATTGGAAGTTCTCAACAGAGCAACAAAGTAATCAACAGTCATTGAAAATGGATGGCCCTTTAATTCTGAGCAATGGTCCCTCTGGACCACGATTCAAGCAAAATGACACAACAGCACAGGGCAGTCTGCCTTACTGACTTCAATGCTATGTTCCTAGGCGAAAGACAGACCAAATGATGATGCATTTTTCATCTCTTCCCAACTCTTAATTTTTTCTTTAAGTCTTTTTTTGGTTTTGTTTTTGTTTTATATTTTTGATACGGAGTCTCTCTCTGTCCTGCAATGGTGCGATCTCAACTCACTGCAAGCCCCGCCTCCCAGGTTAAAGTGATTCTCTTGCCTCAGCCTCCTGAGTAGCTGGGATTACAGGCACATGCCACCAAGCCCGCTATTTTTTGTAGTTTTTGTAAAGATGGAGTTTTATTATGTTGACCAGGCTGGTCTTGAACTCCTGGCCTCAAGTGATCCACCCAACTCGGCCTCCCAGAGTGCTGGGATTACAGGTGTGAGCCACTACACCAGGGCATTTTTTTTTTCTTTTAAAATACTTGTTTTTATAGGAAGTAACTATTGTGTTTCTCTATGGTGGGGGTGGGGGGTAGAATGGAGATTCTCTGGCCGTCTATAATTCATTCTAAGGACAAAAAGGATTCAGGTCTCGAGCTTTTTAGCAAACTCATTTTCTCTATACGGTAAAATCAAATAATTTTCATCCTCTCTCCAAGGTTGATTTATTTCATCCCTGAATCAGCGGAAAAGAGGCACATTAAATGATAATCATGTGCTCAATTTCAGGTTGTTAGACTCTCACTGTTGACCTTTGTATGTTAGCCTGTTTATGGAAACAAATCATGGGGAATGCAGTCAGCAAATTTAGGCCTTTATGAAAAAAGGAAATAAAGCTTCAGACTTAAGCAAGAGGCTATGATAAAAGCACTTGCTGCACAAATATATTTAGTCAGTAAGACAGTGAACTAGAAAACCAAATTAGGATCTTTAATATAAAAATCTAGAGCTTAGTGGGAAAGGCTTAAAGAGAAAACTCACTGAGCTAGTAGAGTGATTTGTTGTAGAAAGCAATCCCATTGAACATGATGTAGATTTATTTCCTAGTCTGAAAGAATATAGAAGAGAGTTACAGGACAAAATAAAGCTTCTACAACTCTTGACTAAGGATACTTGGGAGACAAACAGAAAATAATAACATTTAAATTTGAAGAATGTCAATTTTTCATTTTTGATCCAAAGTAGAAAAAAGGGACATATCAACATATTGTATACATTTAAATATAAAATTTGAAATGCTATACTTACTATATTATCCCAAGAATAAAACAGTGTATATATTTCCAGATGCTTGCCTGAAATTTCTTAAAATTTTTTTTTTTTGTCAAAATGAGAACAAATAAATTATTATATTGGAAGTCGTAAATGGGTAAAGGATTCTAGAATACTAGGAGAGAAACAGAGTAAATTGTACCAGTTGTTATTCACAAATAAAGCTTACACAATTCTCATTAGAAAGATAATTCCAATAGTCTATTAGTTGAGGCATTTTAGACACAAAGTACTTTGTCTGATATTAAGACTTCTTGGCAAGGAGTGGCATTTGAAAACCTGGAAAAGCCTGCCTTACTGTGTAAGTTTAGTAAGAGAAACCAAAAAAGGGTAGTAAGCTGAGTGGACTTTATGTCTAGGGTGAAAGAAAGTATTTGTAGCAGCAACATATCAGAGCTAGTGAGATAGTCATGAATATTGAGAAGTTTTAAAGTACAGATGGTAAAATGAAAAAGGATAGATATGAGACTCCTCTATATACAAAAACAAATACAAATTCCAGAAATAAGTCATAGTGCCAGAAGTGGAGGGTCTTGAGCTACAGAAATGTTCGAAGGAAGTAAGAAGTGGACAGATGTATGAAAGGAGAGCCTCAGAGGATTCCATGGTTGAGGTGATTCTGAAGTCTCTTCTCCATAGACAGACCACGCAGTTCCATGCTCTTCTTCAAATAGGTTTTTCTGGTAGTACAGAGGGATTACAAATGCAACTAAACACCATCATTCATGAGGACCGTAAAAGCTTTCCCCATAGCAGGATGCAATCATAATTGTTAATTCAAGTAGATGAAGCATTCATTCATCCTCCCATTCATTCCGCAAAAATAATGCATGGAAAAGGATTTGCACAGTACATGGCAAATAGTCGTTCTCATTAAAGGGTGACCAACATAATTCTTTTCCTTCTTCCTTATTAGTATTATATTAGTATTAATATTAAAATTATTATTACTACTATTCTTATTTTTACTCACTGCCAAATTCTTGTTCTAGACAACCAATTATTAAGAGCAATAACTATGATTAACTTTTTTTTCCATTAGCACCTGATATTGCATACAAGACATAGCTGACTGGCATTCAATGACTGTTGAATAAAGACATTAATGATGGAAAGACAAAATACAGATGTCTTTGCGAAGGTGTAGCTTAAGGGCTTGTAGGCACCTATAAATCAGTGTGATTAGTGCTTTAGTAGAGATCTGCACAGGGGGTTGTCAGATCACAGAAGATAATTAATTAACCCAGGGAAGTTAGGAAGCAAGACACTCAGAGAAGACACAGCATATTTGGAGAGTAATAAAATAGAACTGCTAAAAATGAATAATACAACCACTGAAACTTAAACAGACAAAAACAAAGCAATTTAAATGTTGAAGAGAAGATGAAGCATAGGGAAAGAAAAACTTAAAACTTAATGACCCATAATATTCTTGAAATTAATTTAACAAATATTTATTGAGAAGCTACTATGTGCAAAGGTTTATTCCAGGTACCAGGGTTACATGAACTAACAAAGCAAAGTCTACCATCATGTTTCTAATTCAAATGGAGGAAGCAGATAATAATCCAAAAACCACCAGAAAATATTTATAAACATAATATAGAAAGAAGCACAATAACAAGGAGTTAAAGGGGTAAGGAGGCAATGCCAGCCTGCTGGTGATGGTAGTATTAAGAACTTATTATATAAAAGTTAATAAGCAAAAGCCTCTATAAGAATATGACTTTAGAGCAGAGAGTTACAGGAAGTGAGGGATCAAATGACTCAGATATCTGGGGGAAACGGATTCTCAGAAGGAAATTACAGATGCAAAGATCTTGAAGCAAGAATGAACTCTGACAGAAAGAGGAAAAAATAATCACTCAGAAATAGGCTGAGTGGTGGTTACAAGGGAGTCAGCTAATCTCCTTCTATGCATGGTAGATAATTCTTGTCTCATGATTGTCTTTGCTGAAACTTGTTTTTATCTTTCTTTAGAAGGGTTGGACCAAACTTGGTTTCTGCTTATGCAGTTGTTTAGTTCACTTTCAAATGTACATATTTATAAATACATTTTATTGAGGCTTTGCTAAATGGCTGTTTCTCACTTTTTTTTTTTTTTTTTTTTCTGGGGACTGGCTTTTCTCTCCAAGTGGCTCCTCACCTTTCTGATAATGTCTTTCTGATACGAGTTCTATGTTCTTTGTTCATTTGTCTCTCTTGTGCGCGATCATGGTTCTACCATATTTATGATGTTGTTTTGCCTTTGCACTCTCTGTTATTGTACTAATAAAGGAAGAGGAGAGAGATCATCTTTCATAGGAAGAGCACTTTTCTCATTAGGGCAGAATCATGATGCCTGTGTATTAAGACTTCATGGCTTAACTGCTTTGTGCCTTCTGCCCGGGGATGATAGTGCCATATCCAGACAATCTGAATATGTGATCCTATCAGCAAACATATCTATTTTGTGGCAATGGAGTCATCATGTACAATAACTTGCTACTATTGAGCATTAAACTCATTAAATGAAAAAAAAAATGCCCAGCGCATCCTCTATAACAAAGACCTACTATCCTGGGAAAAAGAGCTTCCCAGAGTTTTATCACACCCAACAGGAGCGGCGTTTACCCAAGGGAACTTCATTCCCATCTAGCATTTCTGTCTCACCTGAAAGGGGAGAACAAAGCTAAGAAATACTGGTGTAGATCCCAGCCCAGGAACACAGGTCTAGTAAAGGACTAAGATGCCATCATAAGATTATAGAAGGATTCCTTTAATATACATACTACCACCACATCAATAGGGTACTAGTATATACAATAATAGTAATAGTGGAGTACAGTTTAAAAACTGCAAGGCACAGATACTCTTTACATATGAGTTTTTAGGAAAGTCCAAAGACAGTAGAGAATAAAAAACAGAATCTCATAGAATATGAAGTCTCTGGAACACATAGCTAAAGCAAATGTTGAACATAGTACAACTGCTAGCCAAAATAACATAAAACCTCACACAAATGGCCATATACCACCATTCTTATTATCTAATACAACACGTAAGGCTTTCAACAACAGAACATTTCAACAAAAGTAAAACATGTTAAAGAACAAGAAACATCAGTTCAATATTTAAAAATACCATTTACAACAGTACCAAATACATAGAGAAGCTGCATGTGGAAAACTACCAAACTTCGATGAAAGAGATCAATGCAGATCTAACAAATGGAAGGATATTTTATGTAAATATTCCACCAGATTCAATATTGTTGAATGTCAGTTCTTCCCAATTTTATCTATAGAGTCAATGCAATCCCAACAAAAATTTCAGCAGGCTATTTATAAATATTCACGAGCTCATTCTAAAGTTTACACGGAAAATCAAAAGACCTAGAACAACCGACCTAATACCGAGGGACTTAACACTAGTTGATTTCAGGACCTACTCTAAAGCTACAATAATCAAAAGAGATTGGTATCAACAAAAACAACCAAAAATAGGCACATAGCCAGAAGTGGTGGCACACACCTGCAAACTCAGGAGGCTGAGGTAGGAGAATTGCTTCAATCCGGGAGGCAGAGGTTGCAGGTTGCAGTGAGACAACTCTGTTGCCCACTGCATTCCAGCCTGGACAACAGAGGGAGAGTCTGTCAAAGAAAAAGAAAAAAAGCCCATAGATAAGTCAGTGAGAATAAAACCCAAGAAATATACCAAAATGAATGTGCTCAACTGATATTTGAAGAAAGAGTAAAAGCAATTCAACCAAGAAAATATTGCATGTTCAGATAATTGAATGTCTGTATGAAAAAGGGGAGAAGGACATCTAGACACAGACTATACACTTTTCACAAAATTTAGCTTGAAATACCTTGCAGACTAAATGTTAAACTATAAAGCTTCTAGAAGAAAACAAGAAAATATCTCAGTGACATGCGTTATGGAAATTTTTTAGAATAACACAAAAGGCCCAATTTGTGAAAGAAAAACTAATAAAAGACTTAATTAAAATAAAAACTTTTGCTTTATGAAAGTCATTGTTAAGAGAACAAAAAGATAATACTAGGAAAAAATATTTGGAAAATACAGATCTGATAAAGAATGTGTGTCTGAAATATACAAACACTTAAAACTCAAAAATAAAAAAGCAAGCAACCTAATTTAAAAATGGGCAAGAAATCCAGAGGCACTGCAATATAAAAGATAAACAGATGGAAAATAAGGATATAAAAGAATGCCCAACATCATTTTCCATTAGGGAACTGCAAATCGAAACAATAATGACATTCCAGTACACACCTATTAGAATGGCTAAATTCCAAAAAACTGACAATACCACATACTGGCCAAGATATTGAGTGGCAGAAATTGTCATTTATTGCTGGTGGGAAAGAAAAATCATACTGCTACTTTGGAAGACATTTTGGCAATTTCTTTCAAAGTTAAACAAAGCTTACTATATATCCAGTAATTTTTTCCTAGACATTTATACAACCGATTTAAAACATAAGTCTATAGAAAAACATGCACACAAATGATTTTAACAGGTTTTTTTTCATAATCACCAAAATCTAGAAGGTGATTTTTCATAATCATCAAAATGGCCTGCAATAGGAGAATAGATAAACTATGGTATAGCCATGTATTGGAATATTATTTGACAATAAAAATAAATTAGCTATGAAGCCACAAAAATACATACATGAACCTTAAATATGTATTGCTAAGTGGAAAAGAAAATCTGAAAGGGCTACATACTGCATGATTCCATTTATATGACACTCTGGTAAAGACAAAACTATACAGACTCACAATATCAGTGACTGCCTGGGGCTGGAGGAGAAAAGGGTAGGGCTAAAAAAGGAACAGGTGATCTCCTATAGTGGGGAAATTATTTTGTATTATATTGTAATTGTAAATATATAACTATGCATTTGTCAAAACTCATAGAGCTTTCCAGGACAAAGAAGAATGTTAATATATGCAAACTTTAAAAATCATTTAGCAGGTAAGAGGATCTCAAGATGGAATGCAGAATGGGACAAAACAATCTAATTGTACTACAAAGACACTAAATTGAAAAGGAGAAAAGTTTTGGAAATTAGTGGACTGTAAGACTAAAGGCAAAAGGAACTATACTTCAGCCCTACATTTGAGTTAATCATTTTTTTTCTCATAAGGGCACAGATGAACAACTTTGAAATCACTCTACATGTATACTGAAAAGTAAATAAACGGATAACAAGTAGTTGAAACCAAGTTCTCATTGCTGGAGTGGGAATTTTCAGACGTGCAAGGAGAGGAGACCAGTATGATTCATGTGGTAATGGATTAAAGTTTGAGATATCACTATGATCTCATTTTTAGCAATATAAATGCAAATGGTTACATATAGAAATATGCATCGATAAGTAGATGTACATGGGTTACATGCACCGGTTAATTTTATGTGTCAGCTTGACTGGACTAAGGAACGTCCAGAGAGCAGGTAAAATGTTATTTATGAGTGTATCTGTGAGTATTTCTAGAAGATATTACCATTTGAATCATAGACTGAGTACAGAACATCACCCTCACTAATGTAGGTGAACATCATCCAATAGGGTGAGGACCTGAAGAGACAAAAAAGGCAGAGGAAGGGTTTTTTGAGCTGAGACTTTCATCTTCTTCTGTACTCTGACATTGGTGTTGCTGGTTCTCAGGCTTTCAGATTTTGGTCAGATTTTACACCTGTGGGCCCCAGTTCTCAGGTCTTTGGGCTGAATCACACTACCCACTTTCCTTGTTCTCCAGTTTAGAGATTGCAGACTGTGGCGCATCTTAGCTTCTATTGGGAGTTGTAATCCAAATGGTGTAATTTGAGCAGGCCTCTTTGAAAAGCTGACATTTGAATTGTGGCTTAAAGGAGATGAGGAGGTGAAGACAGGAGCCACAGTAGATATCTGGTAGAAGTATGTTTCTAGGAGAGAGAAATATGGGTGGGAACACCTAGAAATGGGTGGTGTTTGGCATCCTCAGAGAGAAGTGAGAAGGTTATAGAGGGAACAAGGTAGCAAGACGTGAGGTCACTCAAAACGATTGATTGTGGATGCACAGATCTTGGAAGACCTCTGATTTTTACTCTGAAAAAAAATAGGACCCTTTGATTTATCTCATTTTATTTTATTTTATTTATTTTTTGAGACAGGGTCTTGCTCTGTTACCCAGGCTGGAATGCAATGGAACAATCTTGACTCACTGCAGCCTCGAACTCCCAGGCTCAAGTGATCCTCCCACTTCAGCCTTCTGAGTTGCTGGGACTATAGGTGTGTGTCACATGCTTATTTTTTAAAAAACATTTTATAGAGATAGTGTCTCCCTATATTGCCTAGGTTGGTCTTAAACTTCTGGGCTCAAGTTTTCTTTATGTCTTGGCCTCCCAAAGTGCTGGGATTTCAGGCATGAGCCACTATGCCTGACTTATTTTATTTTAACAAGAGGGATAGTTAGGAAACATCATGAAAAAATCATGTGAGGGAGGCAAGAAACAGAAAGACTATGTTTATATTGAGAGATGTGTCTCTAAAGAGCTATGGCACTGTGATCTTTATCCACATGAAATATAGACAAATTAAATTCAAGTAACTAGTTTGAGTCATCTAACTTCAGCCAGGAAGCAGGCAATCCATTTAACCTTACTGATGGTAACAATGCTTCTAGCGAATGAAGAAGAGGGGTCTCTGTAGAATCTCTAGGAGTCAGCAGTGATACCCACCTCAGGCTTAGCAACCACAGAGTAACCCACTGGCACTCAGCCGCCAGCAGCTGTTTTAGAGTCCTCCATTGCCGGGGGATAAACCTAACTTCCCTCTCCAACGGAAAGGTTAGGGACCAAAACTAGACTTGTGGAGTGACGATGCCCTTAAGATGCTTTCAATTATCTTGACGAAAGGCATCCTTTGAAGGAAAGAAAGGTTTTCTCACTAGAGGAGAGAGAAGATTTTGGTAAAATATCTTCAAAGTTAAAATAAGTACAATGTTATTTTTATCA
Source organism: Macaca fascicularis (assembly GCF_037993035.2). Classification (NCBI taxonomy): domain Eukaryota; kingdom Metazoa; phylum Chordata; class Mammalia; order Primates; family Cercopithecidae; genus Macaca; species Macaca fascicularis. The sequence goes on along the minus strand of NC_088385.1, from coordinate 66,703,176 downwards.
CAAACTAATGACCCGGGTTATATAATTGTATTTCAGCGTAAGCTTCCCAAGCATATATGGTCTTCCCATCTTACAAAATACTCTCATTATTTATGTTGAAAGATAAGGTGGTATAATTTTATTTTATTTTATTTTTCTGATGGAATCTCACTCTGTCCCCAGGCTGGAGTGCAGTGGCATGATCTCGGCTCACTGCAACCTCCGCTTCCTGGGTTCAAATGATTCTCCTGCCTCAGTCTCCTGAGTAGCTGGGACTACAGGCACTCACCACCACACCCAGCTACTTTTTGTGTTTTTAGTAGAGATGGGGTTTCACTATGTTGGCCAGGATGGTCTCAATCTCTTGACCTTGTGATCGGCCCGCCTTGGCCTCCCAAAGTGCTAGTATTACAGGTGTGAGCCACTGCACCCGGTCAGGATAAAGTTTAAAGGACAGTAGAAATGGTTAATACAATGAAGGCCTCCTAATCAAAGTGCTGTCTTTCTATCCCACTGAGTTTCAATCACAATCTGCATGAGAATTCTTGGTTTGCCCAATTGCTTACCCTGTACAATTATTTTATAATGGAGAACAGTTTACTCAGGTAGTCCAGAATTATAGTGGTTAAGAAACCAGACAGGAGAAAGCCGAAGAATATACATGGATGAATAAATGGGAGGATGGATGGATGGATGGATGGATGGATGGATGGATGGATGGATGAAAAGGAACAAAAGAAGGAAGAAAGGAGGGGGGGAGGGAGGAAAGGAAGGAAGCAAAGAAGGATGGAAGGAAAGGAAGGAAGGAAGGAAGGAAGGAAGGATTATTAATACATAGATGTATATCTCACCTCCGTTATTTTTGCAATATATTCTCATTTTTGTGTGTAATTTACTGGGAAGAAGAGAAGGTGGTGAACTGCAGAGAAATATTAAAATATATTTAATACCTTCAATGTCAGTACCAACACAAATTATGAAACCATTTTACTTTAAAGCAGGTTTGCATGAGGAATTTTTGTCAGAAGTACGTAATCAGATAATTTCTCCCAAATTAGAAAGATTCTGCATCCCTGAAGAGGGCACTGCTACAAATTAGGATATGGTGAAGAAAAAAGATTATATTATGAATGACAATAAAGACTAGACAACAAGAATTGTTTGCAATCATTTAAAAGGCAATCCATTTAAAGCACATTGAAAGCTGCCCTTACTCAAGTGTTGGGTCAAGAACAGAGAAACCAGGGATATCCTAGCCCAGGAGGCTATTTCATGAAATTGTGACAAGGCACTTCCTCTAGGCAGGCATATAGCCTTAAGCAGGCACATGGCTTGGTTCATGGAGTATGGAATGGATTTCATCACATGTGTCCACTAGGACGAATACCCCTGAATACAGGACCTGAATATTACAAGACCAAAAACTGGGTGAAGAGAGAATGCTCCTCCTGCTTTACTCTCAGTAATAATTCGGTGAAAGTCCTCAGAGCCACTACAGTAGCACTGAACCTGAGCACTGGGTGTGAAAGTTAAAAAACTACTCTCCAGGAACTTAAAAAGAAAAAGAGTCTTACACATAGACAATGGAAGCTAACTGGCATATACAGGAAAGAGAGGAAAGGGGATTCTGGCTACCATTTAACTTTTGTAATTAGATACCATTTTCACTGACATCAGCTTCTGGTGGCAGAGGTGGTACCAACTCTTAGTATACACCTTGCAGAGTTACTACCAAATGTTATGTTTTACATCTATGCCTCATAAGAAACATGAAGAGGAAATAATTATTGAAGCTGCATAGGCAGGAGAAATGTGTTTTCCTCTTGTCCACACTCAGTAAAGCATTAACAGAATATTAGTACTTATATTTAGTTTTTCATGACAGTGAACCTAGGAGTCACTAGAGACCAACTGCTGGGTTACTCTCTCTAGAATGTCACTGATTAGAGAACTAAGTGTTAACCATATGTTACTTTATTTGTTCACTTCTTTCTTTGAGGAAATAATTGAAAAAGACATAGAATCACTCAGGGTTTTCATATTTAGAGTATGTTGATGGATCCTGAAGGATAGAAAATGAAAAGTGAGTTGAACAACTTAACCAGAGAAAATCCACTATATGTCAGATGTAACATTACACAATGAGAATACAATGGTTAATGGGATACTGACCTACTCTGGAGAACTTAGCAATCTGGAGCAGTAGATGAAGGTGACTTTCATAGCACTCTGTCTGTACGAGACTGTGCTAGCTGCTTCAGACACATATGTGATTTACTCTACAAAAGACCCAGTGAGAGAAGTATTTAATTATTCCTTCTACATAGAGGAAATTGAGGATGAGAGGACTATAACTTGTCCAGCATAAAAGAGATGGAGCTGTGATTCAAACTCAGTATGATTGACGTGAAGTTTATCTACTTTATTAGTCTCTTCTAAGTTCAAAACTTATCCTTTTATTAACTCTTTTTTACTTGGGTTTATATTATGACAATTATTGAGGTTAATTTTATTATAGGACTATGGCTTTGAGTGGAGGTTTCATCTACTAATTAGGCATATTAACATAAAAGCACACAAGACATTGTGCTTATTATCACTTGACCTCTGTATAGTTACTGTTAATGAACTTGTCAAAATACCATCCAAGTTCAACCATTAAAACTTCAATTTTAAAGTTAGATACAATTTTAAGGTTAGAGAGGTTATGTGAGGTGACATTCTAGCTTTTATTTACATCAATGAATATAAATAATCCAGTGTTGTTAAAGGGCAAATCTGTGTGAATTGGTACTCAAAAAGTAAATGTACAACATGAATTTTAATTCTGAAGTCCCTACTTTTTTTATTAATATACTTGAGAGAGACTTGAAAGTAATGAGAAGTTATTTTTTTTTAACCATAGCTTAGCCTTATAAAACAAACCTCTTCAAGTGGTACATGAGTTTATTCTTTAACTACCTTTCATACATAACAGTCTTTATGATGGCATTATTTAACATCTGAGTGCCAATAGTTTACCTTCTGTTGTGTGAAGAAGAAGCCACAGCTTTTTTGGCTTCCAATCAGTAATAAAGTGTGCAGGAGTGTAACAGATGCTGACTATTTAGTTGTGCAGTTTGAGGTATTATTGCAGGAGGATTGAGCTGCCACACGCTGTCCTAGACAAACACGCTGAGTGCCATGTGCAAGACATATTTCAAAAAATGTTTTCTCCACATCATTTCCAGGATGTAAAAATGCAGAATCTGGAACCTAAGGCAAAACAGTAGTGTGAAGACATGATGTCAAGTATTTTATCACCATAGTTATTCTAAATTTTCCGTGATACTTTTCCTATAACCTTCTCCCTCTGCAACTTCAAAGCATTAACTTCTTCATACTCCATACCCGGTTCAGAAAAATATACCTCCTCATTTACAAGGAGCAAAACAGATGAATTAGATTTTTCCAATATAGCATTAGGTGGGATGTTTTCCAAAGTCTGAATGTATGATAAAGGGAGAAATTTGTTCCTTTTAATACGTTGATGCATCCTCTTGAGACAAAGGACAACAATTATGGAATCTTGGAACTTAAAATTCCCATGTAATTTCACCTACTTGACTTATGGATGAAAGAACCAAAATGTAGATGGTGGAAGAGCCAATAGCAGAATCTACTTTCCTTGCCTTCCAGTTTAGCTTTTCTGTATAGCTCCAAGAAGGGTGTTTGCACATCGCATTTCCATCACATTGGAAATATGGAAACCAAAAAATATTTGCTAGCATAATAGGGAATTTTCCCTCCAGTCTTTTTGTCATTTTTCCTAAGTAATGTATGAAATACTTGGGTTTTATTTTTATTTATTTATTTTTTTTTACAAAATTTGTCTTCTTTCATTCCTCATCTTTATCAACACTGCAAGACCTACATGACATCCATATATTTGATTGTAGCCAAAGTGCACACAAACAAGAGAGAGTTTGCAAGGGCAGAGGCTTGATAGACATTTCTATTCTGTAAAAGGAATTCTATACTAAAAAACTGTCATAATTCAGCTGGTTGATTGACCCACCCCCTACCTATCTTTCTTCCACTGCTTTGTGGTTGTGGCAAATGTTATAAACTGTCGATGGTGAAAGAAGTAAATTGTGTTGTGAAGATTTTGTAGTTTTTGCAATGTGTTTGTTTAGTTACTTATTACACCTTTTTATTTTACGTTTAATTAGCATTTGTGTTTTACAAACATATTTGAAGATCAATAGGACAATTTTTAAAGATGAGAGGTGAGACAGGAAAATTCCAGGCCTGTGCCTCTGGGAAATTAATTTAATGTGGTTATTGATGGGAAATTAAAATCTTATATATGTTACTTCACTGCAGTAGTGGAGCAGGGGACACAAGATCACCTGTTTTTGCAAGGAAGGTTACTTATCAACCTGTTTTGTATGGGTTGGTAATTCACATCTTCCTATTCTGTTGTGCATGGCCTATGGAAAACAACTTTCAAATGCACCAATGGCTCCACCAAACTCACAGCCATTTTATAAGTAAAGGTGTTGATTTTTTAAAACAACAATTGGAAATTCAAAACAAACAGTCAGTTTGAACAGCCTGAGAAGCATTTACTGAGCAACAAACTTCTTGCCCAGAAAAAGAAAATTAATAATGCCAACATGTAAAATTAGAGTGAGGAAAATGCTACAATATGCAGTATAACAAAATGAAATGATCCCACTTTCCAATAGTAAATAAGGTGATGTATTGATGGTGGTTCACATCATGCTGAGAAGGTTGTATGTAATATACTGAAAACAACAACTTCTCTCTCCAGGTTGTTGAGTCAACAGATTTCACCAATAAATGTCATGCTGTAGCATATGTAAGGTTTGTAAATAACATTGACATTTAAGAAAACTTTTTCTGCTACAGAGAACTACAGGAAACAAGCAAAGGCCAAGATATATTTAAGAATTTTGTAAACAAAAGATTTGTCTCGGAGAACTGGGTTGGTATCTGCATAGACGGTGTACCTTCAACAGTTGGCTTTATGAGAGGTTTCACTTCACTTGTAAAATAATGTCACCATACACTGCTTTTTTTCACAGAGAGATACTGTGTCAAAAAATTCTTGAAAATGAAATTTATAAGAGAATCCTAGATGACCATTTTATTTAACTTTATTAAACAATGATTGTTCACTTGAGAATGCTTTACAACTTTGTAAAAACCTGGAAAAGAGCTAACTCTCCTGCTGTATACAGAAATCTGAGGGTTTAGCAGAAAAAGAATTATTTTTTTGAGATGGAGTCTCGCTCTGTCGCCCAGGCTGGAGTGCAGTGGCCGGATCTCAGCTCACTGCAAGCTCCGCCTCCCGGGTTCACGCCATTCTCCTGCCTCAGCCTCCTGAGTAGCTGGGACTACAGGCGCCCACCACCACGCCTGGCTAGTTTTTTGTATTCTTTAGTAGAGACGGGGTTTCACCGTGTTCGCCAGGATGGTCTCCATCTCCTGACCTCATGAACCGCCCGTCTCGGCCTCCCAAAGTGCTGGGATTACAGGCTTGAGCCACCGCGCCCGGCCAGAGAAAGAATTCTTAATAGAATGAGTTGAAAGCTAAACTACAGATTTTGCTGAGTGTTTGAAGATGAAAAATAGCTACAGAAAACCAGTCTGCTTAATACATATTTTTTTACTGCATGAACCAGTTGAACAAGTCTCCATGAAGCTCTTCAGAAAATGCCTTGACTTCATATGGTAAGAGTATTAGATTTAAAAGCAAATAAAATATTTTGAAAAATCATGGCTCCAAAAGGAAATCTTGAAATGTTCTTACTGCCTCTTGGTCTTGATAATGAGGAAATATATTTGCGGATCTTAAGTTGTAATTGAAACTACCTAAACAAAACAGTACAAAGTTGAACAGCATCTTCCCAATGACCTCATTTCACAATGCCTGTATAATAGAGTAACAACCCTTTCTTTGAATCTTCTCAGCCTGAGAACTTGACTTGGAGAAAAGAAGAAGAATGCCGTGAACTGTCTAATCATATGTACCAGATAAGATTTTCCAATCTGTCCCAAGACAAGTCCTCTATTTCTGTGAAAAGAGAGTAACTTGCCATTCATAGGAAAATACTGAAGAATTTCCTGCAGTTTGCAGCTCTTCCATGTGTGAGCAAGTTTATTCTTAACAAGACAAGCATCAAGAGTAAGGATAGAAATTGTCTCATTTCAGTTGATAATGAGATCCATGTGCACTCATTTCAAGTTTGACTCTGAAGCATAAAACAAACAGATGGTTTTTAGTAAACAGGTAAATTCATTTTATTTGCTTTCAAAAATAACACTATATATCTGTGTGTGTGTATGTGTGTGTGTGTTTGTGTATTCCTAGAACATTTTTTTAAAAATGCATGTATAATAAGTTTGGAAATGCTAGATCTATATTTGAGGCTAATCATGTCACTATTTGAAAAAAAATGGTTCTCACTCATAGGGGGGAACTGAACAATGAGATCACTCGGACTCAGGAAGGGGAACATCACACACCGGGGCCTATCATGGGGAGGGGGGAGGGGGGAGGGATTGCATTGGGAGTTATACCTGATGTAAATGACGAGTTGATGGGTGCAGCACAGCAACATGGCACAAGTATACATATGTAACAAACCTGCACGTTATGCACATGTACCCTACAACTTAAAGTATAATAATAATAAATAAATTTAAAAAAAAAAAAAAAAAAAAAAAAAGAAAAAAAATGGGTTTTTTTGAAGTGTTATTAAAAGTTCGGTCTTCATTCATATTGCTTTGGACAAAAAGGTTTTAGTAGAGCTACTTAAAACATTGCCAAAAAAATTTCACGTAGTAAATAACACAAGTTAAAATCAATTTACAACCTTTAATTTAAATCAACCTCTAGAAATAAAAAACTTGTTATTTAAGCCAGTAGTTTAATAGAAATTCATTATAATATATGTTCTTCATGAAAAGAAAAAATAAGATAATTTAATGAATAGTAAGCTAAGTTTCTTTCCCTCAAGAAAATTAGACTCTAAAATTCATTTTTAGTTTTTTTTTTTTTTTTTTAACTTTTATTTTAGGCTTGGAGGTATAATTGCAGATTTGTTATATAGGTAAATTGCATCTCATGGGGGTTTGAGTTACACATTGTTTTGTCACCCAGGTGACACACATAGTACCTAATGGGCATTTTTTCAATCCTCACAATTCTCCCTCCATCAACCCTCAAGTAGACTCTGGTGTCTGTTGTTCCCTTCTTTGTTACCTTCTTTGTTGTTCTCTTCTTTGAGCAGAAAACCAAATACTCACTTATAAGTGGGAGTTTGACTTTGAGTACACCGGACTCTCGATGCTTATAAGTGAGAACATGAGGTATTTGGTATCTCAGTTATAAGTGAGAACGTGAGGTATTTGGTTTTCTGTTCCTGTGCTGGTTCACAAAGGATAATGGCCTCCAGCTCCCTACATGTTGGTGCAAAGGACGTAATCTCATTCATTTATGGCTGCATAGTATTCCATGGTATATATGTGCCACATCTTTATCCAGTGTACAATTGATCTAGGTTAGTACATCAGATCCATGAAATAATACTTAAAATAGAAATTGTGTAAGTTGTACTCCAAGACTGCTGATCACCTAATTTCTATTTAAGTACTTGCCATATTGTAACATACATAAATATAATTCTTTGTTGTGTTTTTCTATTATTTTGGTCTGTTTTACCTAATTAGCATATATACTTCCTATGATCAGAAAACTTATCTTTTTACATCAGAAATACTTTGCCACTTGAAATACTTTCTGGTACATAGCAGTTACCCAATAAGTATTTGTTGATAAATAAATATTTGACCATCATAATTTCCTAATTTTTGATAAGCAAGGAGTATATTTCAAAGTTTTTTAGAGTAATGGTTCAATTATAGGAACCCTAATATTTCAGCAAAAATGCATAGTTAACATTTTTCACAATTTTTGCATAAAGATTTAAATAACGTAGAAAACAGAGGCAGAACCTTTTGTATTTAAACTTAGTATTAGTACTTAAATTATTAGAATTTATCCCAAAGTGCGTTCAAAGAGATATAAACACTCTAAATAGTTCCTCAAAAAAACCTCTGAATCTCTCCAAAGTATCCGCTAAAGAAGGAAAAACACTATTTACTAAAATAAAATTATGTAATTTCCTTAATCGTGACCTTTTCTATCCATAACTGCAGTTATACAATCACATATGATACTTTAATTTCATAGTCTTATTCACATTTCTTATTCACATAATCTTATTCACATTTATGTGTTATATCTTGTTCTCAACTATTCTAAGTTTATATTTCAGCTCTTATTTAAAAATTATCCATGTGCCTGAGTTAGGTTTACATGAAAAAACTATTTTAGGCACCTTAGCAATGTCAACAAGAAAGTACATTATTTAATATTTATTGGAATGTTTTTTGGTAAGTGATTCATTGAACTTATTATTATGAGTCATTTAATATTCATCAACATTACCTAGAAAATGTATACAGAATTGAAATTAATAAATATTAATTTTTCATCTGCTTTTTGCAAAGTTCTCTGCTAAATGAAGTAAGGAATGTAAACAGTGTCCAAGCCATGTTTCCTGCCTCTTGGTAATTTGTAATCTGCAGAGGTGATATGCAAATTTAACTGACTGCAATAAAAGACAGTATGTAAATTTGTGTACATAAGTGGTACAGAAAACAATTTTTTCAAGAATTCATGAGAGGCATAAATAACTTTAGAAAAGAAGTCAAGGAAGGCTTCATAGGAAAGGCGGCCCTTGAGTCAGGCTTTGAATAATTAAAAAAAATAATAAAAATAGAAGTAGATAAACCAAGACCAGAAATAGAAACAAAAGGGTGAAATGACCAGAAATAACATAACTGGACTTTGAGTGGACTTGCCTTGGGAGATGTGCAGGGATTGTGCTGAAGAATATGAGCAAGGTAAGCAAGGAATGGATGGTTTGAAGATATTTGAATGACGGGCCAAGGAAGTTAGACCTCAAATAGTAATTAATTGGATGATATCTGAGGCGTTTGGAGGAATTTTATTCTGATCATCATATGAAGTGTGATTTAGAGAAGTGAGAGATTAAAAGCAGAAAAACCAATTAATAATCTCTAGCAATAAACGGTCGTAAATTAATAAAGGCCTTGACTAGAGGCGTCGGTAATGTTCATGGAAAAGAACATTATAATTTTTCTTGCATTTTCATAACTTTTTCTGGATGAACTTCATCAAAATATTCCTGGAACTTGAAATCTATGTTTATTCTCCTGTATCCAATTCTGCAAGTCTGAATAAGTGAAATGAGTTTCATAAAGTTGATATGAACTCATTAACTTCATCAGCGAAGGTGTGAAAGGCTGCAGTCTTACTTTTCCTAGCCAAGTGGATTGTCTATAATAAAACACCTATCACTTCAGGGACTTTAAATTAGCAAGCCATCTGGCAGAAAAAAAAAATAATGAGGACAGCATTACTCATGAGGGAGGGCTTGCGTTTGACTCAGAGGGCTAAACAGCACTGAGGATGATCTGATTATATATTTTTTCAAGCTAAAAGTTTCAGTTCTTATTAAAATATCGTGCCTCTAAGGGTCACATTTGAAAATAGATCTCTGTGTTGTAAAACCAAAAATATGCATGCAAAAATGGACAATTGTTAATTAGATGTAGACCCCATTATTTTGTTCAAGTGTATACAGTACCCTGTGAAGTTCTCACTGTTGTTCATATTCACTCTCTACCACATGCAGTACCTGTTCAGGCCCGCAATGCACTATTCAAATTACTTATCTGCAGGGTCCTCTTGACGTGGCTCACCTGATGATCCAGGCCTATCACTGTTTCAGAAAAACAAAACCTAGTATGGGAGAGGGTGAGAGGGTTTATTCACTGCCAGATGGTGAAAGAGTGATGGGTTCAGCCTTTCAGAAAAACAATTTGGCAATATTGTTGAAAAACAATAGGTCTTTCCAACTTTTAACCTATTAGTCCCATCATACATTTGCTCAAATAATAATAATTAACAAAATTTTTTAAAAACCTGATTGTCTAAGAGTAGGTCAATAAACTAGTATTTTTGCAGACTGAAGTATTATCATGCTTATGACAGCTGAGGGGGGGTTGGGGCTATCCTTGGACAGTGAGTAAGTGAAGAGGCAGAGGACCAGTTTATTTGAGCCTCACATTCTCAGAGACTGAAATTTAGACTTCTCACTTTATATCCATACAGCATAAATATAGTCATACATTGATATTAACAGAATCAAAATACATATATATTTCAATTATACATACACATGTTCATTTATTTTACAACTTTATTATTTATTTATTTAATTAATTTATTTTTTTGATACAGAGTCTCGTTCTGTCACCCAGGCTGGAGTGCAGTGGCAGCATCTCAGCTCACTGCAAGCTCCGCCTCCCAGGTTCACGCCATTCTCCTGCCTCAGTCTACCGAGTAGCTGGGACTACAGGCATCCGCCACCACGCCCGGCTAATTTTTTGTTAATTTTAGTAGAGACGGGGTTTTGCCGTATTAGCCAGGATGGTCTTGATCTTCTGGCCTCCTGATCCGTCTGCCTCGGCCTCCCAAAGTGCTGGGATTACAGGCATGAGCTACCGCGCCCAGCCTATTTTACAGCTTTAAACTTGTGTCACACTACCTGATGAAAACTCTTGGATGGCAGGTCTATAAGCAATAGTTCTATAGACTTTTGTAATATCTGAATGTTCTGTTATGAATATATATTACTCTATATATAGAAAAACAAGCAATAAATGCTGTATTAAAGAAAACACTGAGGAGATGAGCGACTTTTAGGGTTGTTTTGCCCAATTCATTTTAATTTGGTACACGGAGCACAGCAATGTAGGATGTCTAATAATAAGCATCTTAACACAAATGACAGATGGACTTTTCCCCAACACTAACATTATTCCTGGCTGTCCGACTTATATAATGTAAAACTATTTTTATTGCTTCTGAATAACTGTACTTAGTTATTCTTTGCCCTGTTTGGCTTCCTAGACACATGAGTTAGTTGTTATATGCAATTCTCATGTATACATATCCTTGTTTTCCAAAATACCATTATAATTATTTAGCTTGAATTATCCCATAAACAGAACCTGAGACACAAATTTAGGTACAGGTATTTTACTTGGGAGTTCATTCCAGAAAGCTGAAGAGAAGAAACACAGAAAATGTGACAGAAAGCAGGAACACTAATGAAAGGTGAATTATTGAGGTCACAGTTGTAGGCAACAGGGTTTCAACTTAGCCACGTCTTCTGACAACTATGTAGAATGCCTCCAAACAGCATCCACGTGAAAGATGGCTGAGGTGTTTATCAGATCACAACCTCTCAAGCATTAACAGCCCTGAACTGCCAGCCAATGCCTGCCCCTGTGAGCTGACTGGATTTCTGCCTCTTCAGGGAAAATTGTGAGACAGAAATGCAGCAAGATTCTTGACTCACACTCAAGAAGGGGTACCGTCAGCATGCAGAGAAGTATCTACCATCACTACAACTAAAATTAGGAGTGAAGTAAGACGATGTGCTGCAGGCCAGTAAAAGCATCTTATCCAGCCCACTCATACATCACCCAGATCTACTTGTAACCCACATCAATTATATTATGTCAATTAACTCTTCATGAGTTAGCCGCATTTCCTTAATAAGACTCAATAATTAAGGTTAATGAGAAAAACACAGTGCCCACTCCTGCAGCTTTTCCTGAGGTGATAAATAATGTTCCTTGTCTCCAATCTCTACCACCCATTTACCTTTGTCCTAAATCAGCATGGTAGCTGATTTAGGCGTTTGTCCAGTCAGATGATGGAGTTATTCCCTGAGAAGTCTGAGACTTTGGTTGCCTTTTTCTTTTCAATGACTGATTAATGAGAGATACACTACTAAACTTCCATATTCTAGGTGGTATGATTCAAGACTTTATTCCTGAGGAGTCTGAGCATTTGGTTGTTTTGCTTTTGTCAAGCTATGGAAAGTGCAATTTTCCATTCAGTGTTATCAGGCAGGCATGGGAGCTCCAAGAAATGCTTCAGTCAATCTCCAAGTTCCAGATGCACTCCTCCCCATTTTGGTTTTGTAGCTGTGAACCTAGATCCTCATAATAATCAGAATTCATTTTTCCCCACCAGCATAGTAAGCATTTTCTTTGCTGGTCTTCTCACATTTGATGCTCCCTATTACCATGCAGCTATCATAGTTTTAGTTTCAGTGAAAGTGTCACTCTGTTCATTGGTGGAAGTGTTCCTCTTCTAGAAAACAAGGACTTTTAAGTCAACAGAGTCTAAAGTTGTAGGGATAAGAAAGATACAGTATGTAGGTAGATCTCTGGACATAATAGTAAGAGGGTCTGATTCTACATATATCCCTTGATTGCAAGGCCCATATATTGCGAGTACTTGGGACACAATAGTATTGAGTCAGTGCTTTACAACATTTTAGAGAATAGCACCCCAGCTCCACCAGCTTTTATCCCTAAGCTGGAACCTCGTGTGAGCTGTGTAAGGATCATTACAACATTATGGCTACTACCAGGTGATGCAACGCATTGTACTACAAATGGAGCCCTTGGTGATGCACTGGTTGTATATCCTTAGCCACAAAATGGGAAGATTACTGATAGCACTCCCAGGAGCTGGACACCAAATCCTTCCTAGAAGGAAAATTGAAGCAGCACATGTCCACAATCCCATTAGTAAGTCGTTCCAATATCTCTGGACACCACATAAACAATTTTTATAATCAATTCCAACTTAACTTTCCAAACTGAATTCCTTCAACTCTGATTTACCCACTGATTTATTTTTTTTTCCAGCCAAACCATAAAACTTTCTTTTGGAGATATACATCCAATTATTTAAAGATTCTGGGGTCCTTTGCTCATGCTGTTTCTTCTATTTGGAATGACTTTGCCTTCAACTCCACATGATAAAATACATCTTTCAAGGACTGGTGCAATGCAGTCTCAATTACCAAGCTTTTGCTATTCCCCCTTTTCCACACCATCTCTCTTTGTTCCACTACAAAACTTTCTGCACCACCACAAAGTTGCAATATTTTTCTCCTTCTCGGAAAAATCCATAATCTCTCGTCTATATCTCTGCCATACCACCTCCTATCATGTTATTTATGTGTCCAAGTTAAAACTGTGGCCCTGGGGTTCAGTCTTTGAGCATTGTTGAGCTTAAAAAGCATTCCTCTTATGCCTCCCCTTTCCCCCTGGTTTTGTACAGCAAACACCCAAAGAACAGCGAATATCTCCTAACAGGGGAATATAGTTTCTGGAGGGACAAACGCTAACTGCTTAAATGTTATCCCATCATAATGTCCTGTTTCTATCTTCCCTAACAGGAGATTAACTCCTTGAGGGCAGGAACTATGTCTGATAACACTATTCCCCTCAGAATAGTGACTGACACATATTAGGCACTCAATAAATAACTGAGTATGCAATATTTATCTCACAGTGGTGTTGAGAGAATAAGAGAGTAAAGAATTTTTAAATATGTACTATAAAGTATTATCCTTATTACTATTATTATTATTTACCATGACCAACTGGCTTATTTTATTGAAGAAGAGGGCTATGTACAGTAAACAATGTGAGCAAGATTTTTGAGACCTGGAGTTAGAAAGAACATCCCCCTTTATGCACATCTGTCTTCTGAAAAATTAAGCAAATATTTTTTAAAACCCCCATGGTTACAGAGGGTAAGAGGAAGAAGACATCAACGTAAGACCACAGTGGTAAAGAGTCCATGTGTGTGCTGGGTGGCCATGAGGCAATGGCTACACAAAGCATGCAAGCATGTGTCTCTCTTTCATAACGATGTATATAAATATAGATATTTGTTATTTTTTTTTTACTCTTTCTAGCCTTTCTGCCCTATTCTGCTTGCTTCTATCATCAAATAATGAAGGCAAATAGATGAGATCTCAATAAGACACCTCCAAAATGTAACAGACTCACATAAACTGACTTCTGGATCTTCTGAACTATTAAAGGATTCAGATATGTGCTATATATCTGGGGTCCTTATACATTTATTCCAGGTTGAGTTGTGTTGTTGGATTATTCATTATCTGCTTAGCCTCAGGGTCATGGTTTATCACTTCACGTCTTCAGGGTTGCTGGGTCACATGTAATGGGGCAGAATATAATGTGTGTAACCATCTGTTTCTTCCTTTTGGTTGAATTATATTCTAGAGGCTGCAGAGTGGTCCTTTAGAACATTAGCAGACCTTCTCTCATAGTGTAATTGTGCAAAATTGGCTTCAGCTAGAAAGATTTTTTTTTTTTTTTTTAGTACATGCTAGATTTGGTACTGTATATCATTTATCAATATACTCATGTCCCATGCTATTCAGAGAAAGTATAATATTTTTATTTATTGTAAGACAGTGCTAAATCCTAGACTTACTTTGTTTATGAATTAAACTAGCACATATTTCTAAAATAAATAATATGGTATATTCTAGACACAGTACTTAGGGCTTAGATACAATAATAATATAGCTATGGTCTTTTCCAATATGAAGTTTACATAGGGGAGAGGAAAAAAGCAAGAAGACAAGCACATGAAATAATTATACATTGTGCTTGATGCTCTAAATACTAGCTGAAATAGGAAATGACAGGAAGTGGGGTGACACTGGGGAGGGGTTTCACTTTAGATAGGGTAGTTGAGGAAGGCTTGTCTGATAAGGTGACATTTAAACTGAAACCAAAATATAGGAAAGAGATGAGACATTTGAAGAGTTTAAGGAAAATATTTTATGTTGAGTGTCTGAAGAAAGTGGAAAAGCAAAGGAGGAGATAAGAGAGGAAAACAAAAGCAGTGATGCAGGGCCTTGTACAACATAGGGGAGAGTTTTGGTTTGTTATGAGTGAAAGAAAAATGATGATAAAGTTTTAAACACTAGCATGAATCTATTTACATCTAAAGGAGTTGGCCCTTGTTTTAGAGAGTATATTGAAGGTAGAGGCTAGGAATGAAGAGAAGAAACCACCTAGGAATCTGTTATCATGGTTGAAAAAAGAAATAGAAGTGCCCTGGATAAGGATGGTGGCAGTGGAAGCAGAAGTGGGAGAACTCTAGAACTTTTTTGTAAGGAGAAACAATAGACTATACTGTGTAGGAATTAAGAACAAAGAAATTTTGACTTGCTATAGGAAATTATGTTGTGTTTATGCAACAGATTGTATTATTGTTCAAAATGATATCCTTTAGAGGATTTAAAGTCCTCACTCCATTAGCATCAGTATTGATCATATAACTTGCTTTGAATATTGAAATGTAAAGGGAAGTGATGTATGCTACTTCTGAGCAGAACTTAAAGGACCATACTATAGCTCCAACCATTGCTCTGCCAGAGGAAAAATGTATCCTCAAAAGGGGCTCTCTTCTTTTCTGGATTCTGAAATAAAGGATCAGAACCATAGCTGACCTACAACTGATATGTCATGTGAATGGGAAATAAGTCACCAAGATTTGAGATTTGTTTGTTACTGCAACATAATTAGTGACTAAAATGATGTGCAACTATTCAAAACTCAATACATTTTAAGCATTTTGTCACTTTAAATTATGTCTACAACTTGTTTTTCTGTTTCTGTTAGTTATTGCATGGGTCCAAGAAAAATTTGGAAGATTAATAGATCTACCTCCTTCCAAATTCTTTCAGTTTCCAATGTATCAATATCTGACTATATAACTCATTGTAATTCCCATGGTTGTTTCTTCACTTGGCAACATTGGCACTGAAGACAAAACATTTCAATATTTTCTGACTTAGGCTAGCAGGAAAATAAATTGAATTCTATAGAAACGTAAACCACTTAGAAGAATTCACTGATGGTGTGCACTTTCAGTGTCACATAATTTAGATAACAGTTTATTACCTCTCCACAGGCACTACTCTCAGAAGATATAATTAGTCAGGTATGGTAGCATGTGTCTGTGTTTCCAGCTCCTGCAGAGGCTGGGTGGGAGGATGACTGTCTTTTCACTGTATATTCATACGGCAGTATGTGCAAATGAGCTCCCCTGTGCCTTCTTTCTAAAGTCACTAATCCCCCATTCATAAGGGCCCTACCCTTATGACCTAATAGCCTCCACAACAGCCATGCTTGCTAATACTATTGTCTTGGGAGTTAGGATTTCAACTTATAACATTTGGGGACACACAGACATTTAGATCGTGGCATCTCCCATTATTTTCTCTCATATATTTATCTTCCGACAATTTGCTGCCCCTAGAAGCCCAAACCCCTTTTCTTTTGTCTTGCCACTTCTCCAGAAATTTGTCACTCTTTGTTAAGATGGTATATAAGCTCCCAAATCAAACCACTTCTTCGAGTTATTCACCACTGAGTTCTCTCGTGCATATGCATGTTGTGTGCATAAATAAACTCTGTCTTCTGCCTTGTGCTAATCTGTCTTTTGTCAGTCTAATTTGTAGGCCCTATCTGTTGAATATAAGAGGATAGAGGAAAAAAGTTCTTTTGTCCTTCCCATACATGTATAAATATAATAATAGAACATTATTATTAATGATTATGTCTCAGACAATTTTTTTTTGTTGTTTTTTGAGACAGAGTCTCACTCTGTCGCCAGGCTGGAGTGCAGTGGTGTGATCTCGGCTCACTGCAAGCTCTGCCTCCCGGGTTCATGCCATTCTCCTGCCTCAGCCTCCCGAGTAACTGAGACAGGTGCCTGCCAATGCACCTGGCTAATTTTTTGGTATTTTTAGTAGAGTCAGGGTTTCACCATGTTAGTGAGAATGGTCTTGATCTCCTGACCTCGTGATCCACCCACCTCAGCCTCCCAAAGTGCTGGGATTACAGGTGTGAGCCACTGTGCCTGGTCTCATACAATTCTTATGTACTCATTAGATACAGTGTTTTTTTTTTTTTTTTTTTTTTTTCCCCACAACTATTATATTTAACCAGAGCTTTTCACATATATTTAATTTGTAGCATATGGGGAGAAATTTGGAGGATAAAACACAGTTTTAATTGCCAATTTTATACTATAGAGGGAGTTTTAAAAATTGTAAAAGAAAATCACTTTAATGATGTTTTATTGTTTAAAGAAGTAGATGATTATTCTGAAAATGATTACCTGGATACTATCACAAGAAATTAATATTCAATATTAACTTTTTAATGCTTGAGTCCTTAAACATATGTTAAAAACTAAAACTTACAGGTAAATTTCTTCCGATGTGTCTGCACAAATACCTCTTGTTGGATCGAAACACTTAATTAATGTAAAAATTTTCCTGTTGTGGATTCTTTCTCACAGTTTCCCAATATTTTTCTTCTTGATCATCCTGATTTCTTTCTACTATTTTTCTTTGTCACTAAAGAACATAAATATTTTCTTTTAGGCAGCAAATCAAACAGTGAATTTCTACCAACTATGGATTATTAATTAGGCTTGGATATTATATTGTTTCTCTGTTATTCTTTTCTAATATGCAAAAAAGTGGAGAAATTGAGGATATTTTGTGTACCAGAAGGAAGCTAGGTATTCAAAGTCTCCCTCTTCCATGATTTGCACATTTAGGCATGCCATGTAACTTCTCTCTGTTGCATTTATTTCATTCAAAAGAAAATATTTTTATATATCTCAGCTAAAAATAAGGAGATATATGCCATTATATCTTTTTAACACTTACCAAAGACACAGGAGTAAAAGTCACAATTTTATTAGACTACTGACCATTTGTAACTGATCACAGTAGCTCATGGATGTGGACTTGCTACCTATTTTGTACATATGTAATTATATATTTAGTTTTCCCCTCCCATATTCAGCGTTAATAAAGCACAAATTTAAAATATTAATTGTAGGCTGGGTGTGGTGGCTCACACCTATAATTTCAGCACTTTTGGAGCCCAAGGCAGGCGGATCACCTGAGGTTAGGAGTTCAAGACCAGTCTGGCCAATATGGTAAAACACTGTCTCTACTAAAAATACAAAAATTAGCTGGGTGTCATGGTGCACACCTGTAATCCCAGTTACTCAGGTGGCTGAGGCAGGAGAATGGCTTGAGCCCAGCAGGTGTAGGTTGCATTCCAGCCTGGGCAACAGAGCCAACACTTTGTCTCAAACAACAACAACAACAACAACAACAACAACAACAAAACATTCATTCATACAAGAAAATATTAATGTAAAATACAAACATCATATTATAGGGTTACCTCAGTGGTTAGTTGTTCTCTCATTTTAATTTTAAATAAGATGATCTACCTTCATCTTCAAACTAAAATAAGGCTTAAACTTATGCCTCTTCATTTATCAGTTCTAAAATACAGTTCTTCAGATAACCTTTAAAGGACAGGATATTAAGAAGATTAAAGAGATGTTTAATAAAATTTATCCCTAACTTTGGGAATTTTAAATCTCTCATTTTAAATACTGACAATACCTCACTATCTATGCCCTGAGATTGTGTCTCTCCAGCATCCTATCTTATCTTTTCAGGGTGCATTTCAAAAACCATAATAATTTTCCCTAGCCAAGCTTAAAACCAGGCACCTCAAAAGTTGATAAGCAACCTCCCCCTACCCTACTTTATTCCTTCTTGGCTCCTTCCCCTTGACAGCTGTCACATATTCATTGGTTAAAGTATAATTATCAAACTAATTCCATGGATTCTTTTTCTGCCTGTGTTTCTTGTGTCTTAGGCTGGGACAGCCCTTGGGTCTGTGAGAGATTCAGATTTTATCTCTATTTCTATCATGGCCTGCAGTAGACTTTGGTGATTTAAGTTAGAATATTTCCAGTCAGACTTTTATAAATTTTTACTTATAACAAGCCAGACTGATGATTTTCATAAGACACGCTTCAGTGCCCAACCGTATGACTGCAAGGCACAGGACAGATTTCAGAGAAACTCCTTTAGCTTTCTAAATGATGTGACTTCATTTCTTTCTCAGGACACACCAAAAGTAATCTTCCATTTTGTTTTAGTTGCTTTCCAGCAACTCTACAGTTTAATTAATTTCTCACATAGCTTTAAAATGTGACAAAGTCTAATCATTCCCAATTGTCTGTGCTGCCTCAGGGGGTGCAGCAGGGATTAAAGGAAAATAGTCATGGGTGATGTCCTTCTCTACTGCTCTCTCTCACCTCAGCCACCCCCCACTTATATTCTGTTGATTTAGAGTAATAAAGATTTTCACCCACAGTGTGTGGTCGTCGTCTTCTTCCTCTTCCTCTTCCTCTTCTTCTTCTTCTTCTGTTTTTTGGAAGGGGAGGAGATCCTCAGCAGGGAGAAATGTTTTATGGCTAATTCTACTAGGTAAAAAGATTCAATCCCTCCCTCTCCTCTGAGGGCAAATGAAAAGGTGTAATCTAAATAACCACTTATTAATTTTATCATTGAGATAAGAAGATGAAAGATAAGATAATGATAATAATTTCTCCCTTTTCAAGCTATATTTATATTTCCTTTGGATTAATCTGTAAATTCAATCATTTTGTTTTACAAAAGGAAGGAATGCTAATATTAGGTAGCACTCAGTATCCTAAAGTTCTTAATTGGTTACAATTGGAATAAATTGACCTTAACATTTCATATGTCATAGAAATAAAAGTAAAATGCTATAATTGTGTCCCAAAACCTGCAGCATCTCTATAAATGAAGAAGATGTGGTTTAATAGAATCCTACATGAAGATGAGTTAGGTTTCCTTGATTGTAATTAACAATGTGATATGTACATCTAAGAGGCTAATGTGACCTTATGCTGCCATTAGTGGCAGTAGAGTGCCCAGAAGAAATGATGTGATAGTTTAACAGCTTTGGACTTCTAAGGAATTCTGCCTCATTCTGAAGACATGTTCTTTCCAAGTGATTATAATGTTGAGATGACTTTTTTTCCTACTTTTATTTTGGGTTCAGAAGGTACATGTGCTGGTTTGTTACATGGCTCAATTGAGTGTTGTTGAGGTTTGGTGCATTAATGATTCCGTGACCAAGGTAGGCGAGCATAGTACCCAATAGGTAGCATTCCAACCCACACACCCATCTCACCTTCCCCCACTCAAGCAGCCTCCAGTGTCTCTTGTTTCCATTAAGATGACTTTAAATAAAATGATAATCAAATATATTTTTAAAATTTAAAATATGAAAAACATATTTATGAGACTGGATGGGATACAAAGAATATTATAGTTTATTTACTTGAAGAACAGTTTAATGAGAGGTGATATGTTTATTCTTATCTTGCTATCACGCTTTCCTCATGCCGACATGTTAAGTTCAATTCATGTTTATTGAGTGTCTACCACATTCCTGGCAACATGATGGGATTGAGAACTAGAAATAGATCCCGGTTTTGGTTGTTGTCATTTGCTGTTATATGACCCTGGGAAAGTATTTTACTTTTTTGTATTTCATGCTTCTGAGCTGCAGTATTCTCAACTGTAATATGGGCATGATATTACCTTTTTCAAAAGGTGGTCAAGCATTAAATTAGGTAATGTATGGAATGTAACAGAGTTCAGCTCATACAAGCTCCAGATATGTATTTCTGAGTATTGTTCATTTCATATTAGTATTCAATGTATTTAGCAGGTTCTCAGTGGAATGAACTAAGACCAAAGGGTAAAAATTGCTGACATATTTCTTTTTTTATGGAGTTTTTTTTCTTTATTGAGAAATGTTAAGACTTGGGTACACGAAATAAACCAATTTATTGGAGGACAAATCAAAACCCACAATAGAAAAAAAAGTTAACACTGGGCCACAGCAGAACCCTGAGACCATATTTGTATAATTGAAAAATTCTAGGCACTTCATAATTGACGTTTTGATACAAAATTACCTATTAAATTTGCAATTTGTAGTTCTTGGTGTTGAGGTCCATAGGACAAGCTAGGAAGTCTTCAAACCTTGAGCTGAACTTCATGAGGGGTTAATTGGCTTTTGAATCGATTTTTCCTTGTCTAACAGGTAGCAGCAGCAACAGCGCCCACCTTCTGGGCAGCTTCTTTCTTGGCATGATGAGCCTGTAGAACTGCTACCGCTTCATCCACCTTAGAGTGGAGAGACTGGGGGAACGCTAACATGTGCAGCAGCTCAGAGTTGTCGATCTCCAGCAGTATTCCCGTGATATTCCCCGTCAGGTTTGAATGCATTGTTTGGATGAGCGGGAACAAGCGTTCTCTCAGCATCCGCTTCTGTTCCTGGGGGTGTGCTGCGGCCAGCGTGGAGGCAGTCAGTGGCTCCTGTCCCCGCACTTGGACCTCAGGCTGGGGTGCCTGCAGAGGCTGTATGGCAGGATGAGGGCTGCGAACACTGGAGGCGTGTTTGTAGAGGGAAACAGCCCCAGCCCGGGGAGCAGCAGAGGCAACAGCCGCGCGCAGAGCTAAGTTCTGCACAGCTGTGGGAAGGCCTCCAGACTGGCAGCTGCTGACATATTTCTATTCAAATAAGCAATAACTCTGTGTTTCCCCCATTTTAAATGGTTTTAAAGCATATTTTAGTTTACAGATGCCTTGGAAATTCTGATAAAAGCTATGAGTCCCCTCTCCATATATGTTCATGCATAAATAAACACAATCACAGGCACACCATTTTGTTAAATGTTTCTGGAGATAGACTGGGTCACTAACATTCTTTCCTTAGTTCATGTCTTCAATAGGTAAAACTTAAATCAAATTGGCAAAATTAGAAATTTTACAAGGAAGTGTGAGGAATGCTCTTCTGTTGGGAAAAAAAAATAGTATTCAAGAATCATCTGTCAGGAATGCTGCTAATATTGCGCTTTCTATCTCTCTAGGTGACAATGTGATAAGCATAATAGAGAAGAGATTGAATATGTTATCTCAAGTTGTTCAATTAGAAATTAGAGTTCATCAAGAAATATCCTAAAGACTTACTAAATATTCCCTAGATATGACATGACACATATGTAGAAAGTTAATTATTACTTATTTGCTGAAATTTAGCATTTCATTTCCAAGCATTACTTTGGGATCAATTTTAGGGTTTGGGTTTTGTCAATAGAACAAAGTCAGTTCTGTTACATTAATTTTCTAAATCTTTATAAACTCATGGTCACTTTTGCTAAGCATACAAATATTAAGCTCTCATTTAATGTAATTTGAAATTTCAACTAAATATTTGAATAGATTGACAATTTTGAAAACATTTTCCAATTAATTTTCTCCTGAGGATTCCAATATGCCTCTCTGCATGCTCATTCCCCCCATATATTGCCCTTGTTAACTCCAGAGTTTGCACATACCTACCTAATGTTTTTATATCTCTGACCCGGAGGGAAGCAAAAATAAATAAAGAATTAGAGTAATCATTCAAATTATTCTAACCAAACTTTCTCTTTGGTTATTGTGGTACTTAACATCTTCACCCAGTAGATCTCCTCCTCCTGTCTGATAACCTAACCTGGCCCTTGACCCCAGGGGTGCCATGTGACCCAAGTTGAAAGATTCATAATCTATAAACAGGCTTCAAGGTATTGGTCCAGGGGTAGGCATAATAATCCAAGAAGGGACAATAAGAATCACTCCTCTGGCTTTTTAACTGGAACATGTGTATGTGTTGGAGTTGGAGCTATTATGTACACATGCATGTTTAGAGGATGGTGAATATCTCTTTCTTCTATGGATATAGAGTTTCAGGAATATAGGCCCAGAATATATTTACCTGTCACAAAGACAGAAAGAATAAGCCTGCCACACAGAGAAAAGCAGAGATGATAGACAGCAGAGTATCCTGAGAGTGCCAATTTCAATGTGCCAGAGATGCCCTGAGGCTTACAATTCTTCCTTCAATTCTGTGAAGTACTCTGATATCTTGTGTGTGTGTGTGTATATATATGTGTGTATGTGTGTGGGTGTGTGTGTGTGTTTGTGTGTGTATTTGCTTAAGATGGATTGAATTGAGTCCCAACCATTTGCAATTGTTATGGCCAATACAATTGCTAAGAATCCCAGGTTATTATAATACAGTTATGTGTCACTTAGCAATGGAAATATGTTCTGAGAAATGTGTTATTAGGCAACTTCCTCACCATATGAACATCATAGAGTGTTCTTACACATACCTTGAGAGTATAGCCTACTACACATCTAGGCTATATGTATAGCCTACAACACATCTAGGCTATACGTATAGCCTATTGTTCCTAGGCTACAAAATTGTACAGAATGTTACTGTATTGAACACCACAGGCAATTATAACACAATGGTAAGTATTTGTGTATCTAAATATAGAAAAGGTACGTAAAAATATGGCATGAAAGATTTAAAAAAGTGGTACTCCTATATAGGCCAGTTCCATTATAATCTTATGGGACCACCATCGTATATGCAATCCGTCATTAACTAAAATGTCATCATGTGGTGCATGACTGTGTGTGTGAGTGTGCGGATGACTGCATCTATTATGCTTTGCTTTATTAGTGATATATTTGGACTTCTTTTTTCTCATACTAGTTTTTAAAAAAGTATTATTTAGCTAATATGTTATATAAAAAACCTGTGAGATAATAGTTAGAACTTTAGAGAAATATGTGTGATTACACTATTTCCTAATGTAAATATACAACTTGACATATATTTTTCTTAAAATAGTATTCAAATGATTAGTATCATATAATCATGTTTACAATTTAATTTTCATTTGCTAGAACTTCAAGCTAATATTATATAAAATTAACAACACCAAGCTTAAGATTGGCTTTTTAATTTTAAAACAAAAATTATGTAAACAAAATGTATAAAGAAAATTATGTGAAGAGGACAATGGGAAAAACTGCTGTAAATAGATTTTCTTATAATTAACTTGAAAAGTAAAATATAGTATGAAAGTTTGACTTGGTGATAGTGAATATAATTATGCTCTATATTTAGTTATTCTTTAAAATAGGAAATGATTACATTCATCTCAACTTAGGGTAATGAGCAAACATAATTTTAATATAGTGCCTTTCACATAGAAGTCAAGAAGCTTGATATGATGATAATGACAATTATATTTTTAATTTGAATCTATGAGGCATAAGTTATCTCAATTAAAGCAAATTGGAAATGAAGAACTATAATCAATAGAAACATAGTAACTTAATGTCATCATTTTTTTTTTTTTTCCAATACATAGTAGCCATTTTGTCTTTCAACCTAGCAACTCTTCCTCTCAGGCATAAAATCTCAAATTTCCTTCAGGAAAATATCCTCCATTCAAACTCAGACCACAAGGTTCAGGAGGGTCTCTGTCACAAGCTAAATCTCTGCATTTGAGATTTAGCCTGGCCAAGCAAAGCCCTGAACTGCCTTAGACACAGGGATTGGTTGAATGATGAGCATTTGGCCAACTATATTGAAGCAGAATTCTGGGGCTTGTGAGGAGCCACTAGGACGAAATGGTCACTGTTTTGCTAGACTTGAAGCTATGATCATGTATGTAAGCCAGGAACAATTGACAAACATTTTGAAACTATAAGAAGTCTTAGAATGTAACCTGTATAGAGGAAGTTGATACTGAGCAATGGAAAAAGACTCAGTCCTAAAGACTTAAGTTGAGATCCTTGAATCAAGTGGCATGTCAAGTGATTTCTGAGGAAGAAATTTCTTTTACTTATCTAACTTGGGTGCATTTTTTTGGTCAAAAATGGAAGACTGTACTTATAAACTAGGCCTGGAGTTGATTTTTTTAATGTTTTATAGATGTTTATCTAATTCATAGTACTGGTTAAGTGAGGCATAATCCTATATAATTTTACTGTCAATATTCCACACTGTAAACTAAGTTGAGACTTCAGTAAATTCTCAAAGATAATCAGTATGGATGCACAGTCATCTCGTGCATTCTCAGCACTTTATTGATATTCTTTTTTAAGGATGAAAGCATGATGCTTGCTGTTAAGAAAGTTATAGTATATTTTGGAAGAAAATAAAGATACATTAAGCAAGAGCAAGTAAAATGCTCTCTGTGTCTTACAGTGCTCCCTATGTCTTATAATTAAGTGCTCTGAGTAAACACATCCCCTCAGGGTCTGTGTACCGTACCACACAAATTACATGTTTCATCCACTAGGGGGCTGAATAGCAGGCAACTCTTTGGTTAGAGTAGCATTGTAAATTTAGAATTTAGTGATTAGACAAAGGGCAAAACCTAGGGAGATTATTAGCAAGGAGAGGAAGATTATTTGCTAGCAGAGGATGAAAATACTTGAGCTTGATTTCTATGTTAATGGATGATAAGATAGGAGCTTGCAGGAGGATCAGGGGACATTTGATGAGGAGCAAATAGCAAATAGTCCCAAAGCATTTTGCACATAGCTATTCTACATATTATAAAGATGAAATTTTGGTTTCTGGTGTGTTTACATAATTTTCCCTATTTCAAATACAAGTGTAGATTATCTTTCTGAGCCTATTATAATTTTGTTCAAAAATTAGAATGTGTGGAATTCGGTGTGTTAGAAGAATTAAATGTCAAGGTTCCATCTTAAATCTTATTGCAAAAATCAATAGCTGAAAATCATTGACCAAACCTTGGTAAGCAGGAGTTTATCAGGTCAAGAAATGGGAAAGAGCATTATAGGCTTATGAAATAGCATGAGGCAAAAAAAAGGGGGGGGGGGCGGGGCAGACTTATGAAAATAAAGAGACACATGGGTCTATATTTTAGAAATGATAAAAGGACTTATTAAGAAATAAGTCTGGAAAGCTAAGTAGTGATAGCTAATGAGGCATTTTTATACCATGCTCTTGATATTGATCTTTTTATTTTACAAAACAAAAACGTCATTGAATATTTGGAAGGATGGTGGTAATTTGATAAGAATCTAGGTAGAACACAAAAGTTAAATAATCATGGGGAAAATTTGAGTGAAAGAATAGATATGGAATATTTATGGGATATAAAGAACTAGGGGATTAGATAAAGACCTATGTGAATTAGAACAGGGACCACAGGTGGAGTGTGGTAATGTCCATGGAGATGGTAGAGCCCTGTTGATTGATTTGTGACATTTTTATTGTTTTTATTTTCTATCTTTATGAAAAATAATTGTAACCAATGCTACTTTCTCTTAGTGTACAAGTCAAAGTCCTTTATCTGATCACCAGGTTTCTAAAATTGGTCCCTAATTCCCTCTAAGATCTCATCTGCTGCTTTCTCCCTTTTTTCTCTGTTTGAACCCTGCTGAACAACACCTTGCCCTTTCTTGAACATGCCAGATGTACTCCTGACTTAGAGCTTTTGCACTTACTGTTTTCTTTGCTCAGGATATTCCTTCTTCAGAAATCTTCATGGCTTGTTTCTTCACCTCCTTTATCTTTATATGCAAACATCACCGAATTTACATTTTCTGTTCTATCTAAAATTGCAACCTCTTTATCCCCCTTCCTTGCGCTGTTATTTTCTTAGCACTTATTATGTAATGATTTACCTTTACATATGTAATGATTTACCTTTTTTGTTTGTTTTCTCCACTAGAAAATTATGTGTTCTAAACGTTTTACTATTTTGTTTACTGCCATAAACTTAGCATTTAGAACATCTCTACAATTATAAGTATTCAAATATATTTGTCAAATGCATGAAGTAATATGTTTTATGGTTTATATAGCTGTTTATGTGCTTTTAATATTTTTATTCATTTGTCATATATACCACCCTACCACTACCACTTGTGAATTTGTCCAAATTTGTGTGCAGAAAACCTCTGAACACAATATACAACTCCCCCATGCCCACCAGGCCCTGTTCCTAAAAAACACACGCACAAACACACAAATGCACTTTCCTTCTCCCTTCCTGTCTAGGAGAAAATATATGAGAAAAATATTTTCTATTTTGACTTAATAACCTTGTGGATGAAAGCTATATTACATAATGTTTTTTACCTAATTTTATCTATTAGGTGAAATTCATTCATATATATTAAGCTAATCTATGTAGCTTATTATGTCAAGTTCCACACCGTGACAGGCACCTAATATTTATCTGAGCTTCTCTCTCTCCCTCTCTCTTTTTTTTTTTTTCTTTTTTGAGACAGAGTTTCACTCTTGTCATCCAGGCTGGAGTGCAATGACACAATCTCGGCTCACTGCAACCTCTGCCTCCTGAGTTCAAGTGATTCTCCTGCCTCAGTCTCTCAAGTGACTGGGATTACAGGCACCCACAACCACACCCAGCTAATTTTTGTATTTTTAGTAGGGACAGGGTTTCTGTCCTACTAAACCATGTTGGCCATCCTGGTCTCGAACTCCGGACCTCAGGTGATCTGCCCACCTTGGCCTACCAAAGTGTTGGGATTACAGGCATGAGCCATCGCACCCAGCCTGTCTGACCTTCTGTTATTGTTACTAACCTGTTAGAAATAGATGAAAGGCCCTTGAGCTCAGGGGAGACAGAGTCTACGGAAACTTCAGGGAAGAATCACCACTGGACTGTTTAGGAGTGGTCACATTGTCACCCAGTCAGTTCTGGCTAGTGAGATGGCAGTGGGATGCTCCCCAAAATAGACTTCAGAGAAAGCCCCTTATTTAATGATTGAAGGGTCACATTCAATTGGCACAGCCCTTTTCCCTCTGCACTGCATCACTTGCACTTTCCCAATCATCCTACCTGGAATGATTGGTGGGAGTGATGGTGAAAGGTGCAGCAGTCATGAGGTGATAAATACAGTGAAAACCATTTGTCAGTACTAAGACTTACCAAGCAGAAAGTCAGAAAGACTCTTGGTCTCTGATGACATCACTCAGACTTGAAACAGCTCTTAGGCAGCTATTTCTGGATTTCTTGTTACATGAGGGGGATAAAACTTATTTGCATAGGCCACTGCAATTTGGTTTTGTATTTCTAAATGCATTCCTAATTACTGCAGTAGTAAGTTAGTGGTTCAAATATGTTGATTAGTTTGTGTTAATTAAGAGTACTATAATACATAACTTACTTATCTGCAATACTACATTCCTTGTGAAATCCTTTATTTGATAGCGATGAGTTATATTAAAGTAAAAATGGAACTGTTAGGGAACTTCATATGTAATTTTAATTTATTGACATGGGTTAATGGCTTCATGAGGTAAAATTATATTTGAGAGGTAGGATCTTATAATAGATAATAAAGGCTAATATATATTGCTTATTACAAGTGAAATAGAGTTTTAAGTGTTTCACATTTAATTTTCCATCCAATTTTTAAGATAACTCTATTAATTTGTATCAAATCAAATGTAAATCCATTACTAAATATGTCTCAAGCTCTCTTTGTTGTATATATATCATTTTTCCACAAAAGTTTCTCTAATTTCCACATTGTAAAATGTTCTGTATCTGTTAACGGAATGTTACAAAATTAATATCACCCAAAATAGAACTGCATCAAGATAGTTTGGTTAATAGGTGAGACTGGTACAGATTAATTATCAATGCCCCATTAATATGTACTTTAAATGCAAGCACATAAGTCTTCCCATTATGATGACCAACAATTTTCAGGTTGATAAATTTCAGAACCATTTCCTTTTCTTATTATTCAAAAAATGTAGTTTTAATCACTATCTTGAAATAAACTGTGTGATAAAAGTTCAGGACAAAAACGAAAATATTGAACACTATACTTGCATTTAAAATAATGATTAGAAGATGAGATATAATTTAGCAGCAATTTTTTAGAAAGGATGGGGTGAGATTAGTTTCTAGCCCAGCATCTAAAAACTTGGAAGTCACTTCTCTGTTCTAACCACAAGTAAAACACTGAACAAACCAAAAATCAGCAACTCTTCTTAGCTCTATAAGAGTGAAGATCAGGGCGCAAGCTGCTACCCTCTTGCTCAAATGGAGACACCAACAGGTAAATACAGATAATCACAATTTATGGAAGCAGAAACCATGAGTAATAACTTCTGCAGGAACCACTGTCAAAGGCATGTAAACCAGAGCAACTCCTTCTTAAACAGGAGCTGGGGAAAATAAGGTTGAAACCTACTGGGCTGCACTCCCAGACAGTTAAGGCATTCTAATTCACAGAATAAGATAGAAGGTCAGCACAAAATACAGGTCATAATGACCTTGCTAATAAAACAGTTTTCAGTGGAGAAGCCAGCCAAAACCCACCCAAAGCAAAATAGCCATAAGAGTCACCTCCGGTCGTCCTCACTGCTGCACTCCCCCCAGCTCCATGACAGTTTACAAATGCCTTGGCCATGTCATGAAGTTACCCTATATGGTCGAGAAATGGGAGGCACAAGTAATCCACCTCTTGTTTAGTATATCATCAAGAAATAACCATAAACATGGGCAACCAGCAGCCCTCGGGGCTGCTGTGTCTACGAAATAGCCATTCATTTATTCCTTTACTTTCTTTAAACTTGCTTTCACTTTGCACTGTGAACTCAACCTAAATTCTTGTGTGAGATTCGAAAACCCTTTCTTAAGGTCTGGATCAGAACCCCTGTCCTGTAACACCACTGCCCAGGTAGCAAACCTGAATTGTACTTGAATTGCTAGAGGCTCAATGAGGAAAAATCTGAGAGATAAGTACTCTAGGGGGACCCAGCCATCAGAGGCTACCACACGCTTTTATAAGACTTACCTCACAGAGCTCTGCCAGGTCTTCACAGTGAATATCAGACTAACACCTTATGCTTCTGGCAGGGTGAGGGGAAAATGAACCATTAAGAAATACCTCAGAGCATTCAGTTCTTAACAAGAAGAAACTAGTTAATCAAAGCCTAACCTTCTGGAGTTGTATCCAAGTCTAAGTGACCCTAGCTAAGAGAAATAACCAGCTCCATCCAGCTCTAGCCATCCTGTCCCACAGAAGGGGAGGAAAGGAAATTGAGAAGCTGGTGAAGTTCACCGTCCAGACACAAAGGCTCACTAAAGACTGAAACATAAGAAGAAGACTATAGAATGCTCCCCTCCCCCACACCTTACCACCACATTACTAAAGGCCTATTTACATCCATTTATTTTACCCAGTTATTCATGTCTGGATATCAGGAAAAGATTATAACACATAATAAAAGGTAAGAAACAAAACAAAAGGCACATTTTAAAGAAACAGCAAGCATCAGAGTCAGACTCAAATAAGGCAAGGATGTTGGAATTATAGGACTACAAATTTAAAGCAACTGTGATTAATATGTAATGGGATTTAACAGATAAAGTAACAATCTGCAAGAACTTAGGTGGCAATGTAAGCAGGGTGATGAAAATTCTAAGAAAGAATAAAAAAGAAATGTTAGAGATCAAGAACACTGTAACAGAAATGAAGAATGCCTTTGGCAGGCTTCTTAGTAGGTGAGAAATGACGGAGAATAGCTTCTCTGAGCTTGAGGATATCTCAATAGAAACTTTAAAAACTAAAAAGCAAAGCTCCCTGAGAGAGAGGAGAGAGAGAGAGACAGAGACAGAGACTGAGAATACCCCAGAATATCAATGAACTGTGGGACAACTATAAAAGGTATAACATATGCATAATGGGAATACCAGGAGGAGAAGGGAGAAAGGAACAGAAGTAATATTTGAAACAATAATCACTAAAAATTTATCCTATTTGATGTCAGACATCAAACCACAGATGGAGGAATTTCAAAGGACACCAAGCAGGAGAAATATCAGAAAAGCTATATCTAGGCATATAATTTTCAAAGTACAGAAAATTAAAGACTTTTTAAAAAATTCTGAAAGAAGCCAGAGGGGGAAAACACCATACTTATTAGAAAAGCAAAGCTAATAATTGAATCTAATGTCTCAGAAACCATGTAACCAAGAAGACAACACAGTGAAATATTTAATGTGTTGAGAGAAAAAAACTGACTGATTTATGATTCTATATCCTATGAAATTAACTTTCAAAAGTGAAGAAGAAACATAGAGTTTCTCAGAAAAACAAAAATTGAGGGTAGTTGTTACCAGTAGAACTCCCTTGTAAGAAATAGTAAAAGAAGTTCTTTAAAGAGAAGAAAAATTATGTAGATCAGACATTTGGATCTACAGGAAGGAAAGGAAGAACATCTGAGAAGAAATAGGTGAAGGTAAATGTAAAAACTTTTAGTTTTCTTATTCTTAATTTGCCTAAAAGGTAACAGTTTGTTCAAAATAATAATAGCAACAATGTATTTGATTATGTATGCATGTATATATAGAGAGATATATCTTTTTCTTTTAATTTTATTTTAAGTTTTGGAATACATGTGCAGGATGTGCAGGTTTGTTACATAGGTAAACGTGTGCCATGTGGTTTGCTACACCCATCAGTCCATCACCTAGGTATTAAGCCCCACAAGCATCAGCTGCTTATCCTTCTGCTCTCCCTCCCACTACCCACCCAACAGCCCCCAGTGTGTGTTGCTCCCCTACCTGTGTTCATGTGTTCTCACTGTTTAGATCCCACATATGAATGAGAACATGCAGTGTTTGGTTTTTCTGTTCCTGTGTTAGCTTATTGAAGACAATGGCTTCTAGTTACAGCCATGCCCCTATAAAGAACATAATCTCGTTCCTTTTTATGTCTACAAAGTATTCCATGGTGTACCAAGTTTTCTTTATCCAGTCTATCATTGATGGGCATTTGGGTTGATTCCATGTCTTTGCTATTGTGAATAGTGCTGAAATAAACATACGTGTGCATGTATCTTTATGATAGAATAATTTCTATTCATTGACTATATACCCAGTAATGGGAGTATATACCCAGTAATCATCAAGCTGTCTTCCACAATGTTGAACTAATTTACATTCCCACCACCAGTGTAAAAGCATTTCTATTTTTCCACAGCCTTGTCAGCATTTGTTATTTCTTGACCCTTTAATAATCATTATTTTGAATGGTATGAGATGGTATCTCATTGAGGCTTGGATTTGCATTTCTCTAATGATCAGTGATGCTGAGGTTTAATATATGTTTGTTGGCCACATAAATCTCTTCTTTTGAGAACTGTCTGTTAATGTCCTTTGCCCACGTTTTAATGGTTTTTTTTTCTTGTAAATTTGTTTAAGCTCCTTGTGGATTCTGGATTTTAGACTTTTGTCAGATGGATAGATTGCAAAATTTCCATAGGTTGCCCGTTCACTCTGATGACAGTTTATTTTGCTATACAGAAGCTCTTTAGTTTAATAAGATACCATTTGTCAATTTTTCCTTTTGTTACCATTGCTTTTGATATTTTTGTCGTTAAACTTTTTCTGTACCTATGTCCTGAATGGTATTGCCTAGATTTTTCTTCAAGGGTTTTTATAGATTTGGGTTTTACATTTAAGTCTTTAATCCATCTTGAGTTAATTTTTTAAAAGGTATAAGGAAGGGGTCCAGTTTCAATTTTCTGTATATGGCTAGCCAGTTTTCCCAGCACCATTTATTAAATAGGGAATCATTTTTCTACTTCTTGTTTTTTGTCAAGTTTGTTGAAGATCAGATAGTTGTAGATGTATGATCTTCTTTCTGAGATCTCTATTCTGTTCCATTTGTCTATGTGTCTGTTTTGGTACCAGTACCATTCTGGTTTGGTTACTGTAGTCTTGTAGCATAGTTTAAGTCAGATAGTGTGAGGCCTCCAGATTTTTTTTTTTTTTTTTTTTTTTTTTTTGCTTAGGATTGTCTTGGATATACAGGCTCTTTTTTGACTCCTTAGAAAATTTAAAGCAGTTTTTTCTAGTTCTGTGAAGAATGCCAAGGGTAGTTTAATAGGAATTGCATTGAATCTATAAATTACTCTGGGCAATATGGCCATTTTTATGATGTTGATTTTTCCTAACCAGGAACATGGAATGTTTTTCCATTTGTTTGTGATTTCTATTATTTCCTTGAGCAGTGGTTTGTAGTTCTCCTTCAAGAGGTTACATTGCTTGTTAGCTGTATTCCTAGGTATTTTATTCTCTTTGCAGAAATTGTGAATGAGAGTTCATTCATGACTTGGCTCTCTACTCATCTATTGTTGGTGTATAGGAATGCTTGTGATTTTTGCACATTGATTTTGTATCCTGAGACTTTGCTGAAGTTGCCCATCAGCTTAAGGAGTTGTGGGGCTGAGACGATGGGATTTTTTGGTATAGGTTCATGTCATCTGCATACAGAGGCAATTTGACTTTTTATCTTTCTATTTGAATGCCCTTTATTTATTTATCTTGCCTAATTGCCCTGGCCAGAATTTCAATACTACGTTGAATAGGAGTGGGGAGAGAGGGCATCCTTGTCTTATGCTGGGTTTCAAAGGGAATGATTCCAGGTTTTGCCCATTCAGTATGATATTGACTGTGGGTCTGTCATAAATAGCTCTTATTATTTTGAAATATGTTCCATCAATACCTAGTTTATTGAGAGTTTTAACATGAAGGGATGTTGAATTTAATCAAAGGCTTTTTCTACATCTATTGAGATAATAATGTGGTTTTTGACTTTAGCTCTATATGATGAAACATGTTTATTAATTTGTGTATGTTGAGCCAGCCTTGCATCCCAAGGATGAAGCCAACTTTATTGTGTGGGTAAGCTTTTTGATATGCTGCTGATTTGGTTTGCCAGTATTTTTTGTTTGTTTTTTGTTTTTGAGATGGAGTCTTGCTCTGTTGCCCAGGCTGGAGTGCAGTGGCGTGATCTCGGCTCACTGTAAGCTCCACCTTCCGGGTTCAAGCCATTCTCCTGCCTCGGCCTCCCTAGTAGCTGGGACTACACGCACCCGCCACCACGCCTGGCTAATTTTTTGTATTTTTAGTAGAGATGGGGTTTCACTGTGTTAGCCAGGATGGTCTTGATTTCCTGACCTCGTGATCTGCCTGCCTCGGCCTCCCAAAGTGTGGGGATTACAGGCATGAGCCACTGTACCCAGTCAGTTTCCCAGTATTTTATTAAGGATTTTTGCATCGATGTTCATCAGGGATATTGACCTGAAGTTTTTTGTTGTATCTCTGCTAGGTTTTGGTATCATGATGATGCTGACCTCATAAGATTTAGTTAGAGATAAGTTCCTCCTTTTCAATTGTTTGGAATGGTTTCGGAAGAAATGGTACCAGCTCTTCTTTGTACCTCTGGTAGAATCCATCTGGTCTTGGACTTTTCTTGGTTGGTAGGCTATTTATTACTGCTTCAATTTCAGAACTTGTTATTGATCTATTCATGGATTCAACTTCTTGGTTTTATCATGGGAGGGTGTATGTGTCTAGGAATTTATCCATATCTTCTAGATTTTCTAGTTTACCTGCATAGAGATGTTTATAGTATTTTCTGATGGTTGTTTGTATTTCTGTGGGGTCAGTTGTGGTATTCCCTTTATCATTTTTTATTGCGTCTATTTGATTCTTCTTTATTTTCTTCTCTATTAACCTAGCTAGCAGTCTGTCTTATTAATATTTGAGAAAAAAAAGCTCCTAGATTCATTGATTTTTTTATTTTTATTTTTTATGTGTGTCTCTATCTCGTTTAGTTCAGCTCTGATCATAATTATTGTCTTCTGCTAGCTTTTGGATTTCTTTGCTCTTGTTTCTCTAGTTCTTTTAGGTGTAATGTTAAAGTGTTGATTTGAGATCTTCTAGCTTTCTGATGTAGGAATTTAGTGCTATAAATTTCTCTGTTAACACTGCTTTAGCTGGAACCCAGAGATTCTGATATGTTGTCTCTTTTTTCTCCTTGGTTTCAAAGAACTTGTTGATTTCTGTCTTAATTTCAATATTTGCCCAGGAGTCATTCCAGAGCAGGTTGTTCAATTTCCATGTAGTTTTGAGTGGGTTTCTTAATCTTGAGTTCCAGTTTTATTGCACTATGATCTGAGAGACTGATTGTTATGATTTAAGTGCTTTTGCATTTGCTGAGGAGTGTTTTGCCTCCACTCATGTAATCAATTTTAGAGTAAGTGCCATGTTGCACTGAGAAGAATGTATATGCTGTTGTTTTGAGGTGCAGAATTCTCTAAATATCTATCAGGTCCACTTGATCCAAAGCTGAGTTCAAGTCCTGAATATTCTTGTTAATTTTCTGTCACAATGATCTGTCTAATATTCACAGTGGGGTGTTAAAGTATTTCACTATTATTGTGTGGGCATCTAAGTCTCTTTGTAGGTCCCTAAGAACTTGCTTTATGAATCTGAGTGCTCCTGTATTGGGTGCATATATATTTAGAATTGTTAGCTGTTCTTATTGAATTGATCCCTTTACCATTATATATTGCCTTTCTTTGTCTTTTTTGACGTTTGTTGGCTTAAAGTCTGTTTTGTCAGAAACTAGGATTGCAACCCCTGCTTTTACCTGCTTTCCATTTGCTTGGTAAATTTTCCTCCATCCCTTTATTTTGAGCCTATGTGTATCTTTGAACAGGAGATGGGTCTCTTGAATACAGCACACCAATGGGTTTTGACACTTTATCCAATTTGCCAGTCTGTGTCTTTTAATTGGGGCATTTAGCCTATTCACATTTAAGGTTAATATTGTTATGGGTGAATTTGATTCTGTCATCATAATGCTAGTGAGTTATTTTGCAGATTAGTTGATGCAGTTTCTTCATAATGCCATTGGTCTCTATGTGTTTTTGCAATGGCTGGAACCAGTTTTTTTGTTTTTGTTTTTTTCCCCTATATTTAATGCTTCCTTCAGGAGCTCTTGCAAGGCAGGCCTGGTGGTGATGAAATCCCTCAGCTTTTACTTGTCTGAAAAAGATTTTATTTCTCCTTCACTTACAAAGATTAGTTTGACCAGATATGAAATTTTGAGTTAGAAATTCTTCTCTTTAAAAATGTTGAATATTGGCCCCCACTTTCTTTTGCTTTGTAGAGTTTCTGCTGAGAGATTCAATGTTAGTCTGATGGGCTTCCCTTTGTAGGCGGCCTGGCCTTTTTCTCTGGCTGCCTTTAACATTTTTTCCTTCACTTTGACCTTGAAGAATCTGATGATTATATGTCTTGGGATTTATCTTCTTGTGCAGGATCTTACTGGGGTACTCTGGGTTTTCTGAATTTGAATGTTGCCCTATATTGACAGGTTGGAGAAGTTCTCCAGGATGATATCCTGAAGTTGTTTTCCATCTTGGTTCCATTCTCCCATCTCTTTCAGGTACTCCAATTAGTCATAGCTTTGGTCTTTTCTCATAGCCCCATAGTTCTTGGAGGTTTCGTTCATCCCTTTTTATTTCTTTTTTTTCTAATCTTGTCTGCTTGCCTTATTTCAGCAAGATAGTCTTCAAGCTCTGATATTCTGTCTTCAGCTTGATTTTTTGGCTATTGATACTTGTGTTTGCATCACAAAGCTCTTGTGCTATGTTTTTCAGCTCGGTCAGGTCATTTATGTTCCTCACTAAACTGGTTGTTGTAGTTAGCAGCTTCTGTAACCTTTTATCATGGTTTTTAGCTTCTTTTCATTGGGTTAGAACATCTTTACCTCAGTGAAGTTTGTTATTATCCACCTTTTGAAGCCTATTTCTATTAATTCATCCATCTCAGCCTCTGCCCAGTTCTTTGTCCTTGCTGGAGAGGTGCTGCAATCATTTAGAGAAGAGACATTCTGGTCTTTTGAGTTTCCACCATTTTTTTTGTTGCTTCTTATCTTCGTGAGTTTGTGTAGTTTTGATCTTTGAGACTGCTGACATTTGGATGGGGTTTTTGTTGGGACTTTTTTTGTTGATGCTATATTGTTGCTTTCTGGTTTTTTTGTTGTTGTTGTTGTTGTTTGTTTGTTTTTCCAGTTAGGCCCCTCTTCTGTAGGGCTGTTGCAGTTTGCTGGGGGTTCACTTCAGGCCCTCTTCACCTGGGTTCCCCCTGCACCTAGAGATATCACCCAAGGAGGCTGGAGAACAGCAAAGTTGGGTGCTTGCTCCTTCCTCTGTGATCTCTGTCCTTGAGGGGCACTGACCTGATGCCAGTAGGAACACTCCTGTATAAGTTGTCTGGTGACCCCTGTTTGGTGGTGGGGGGGGGACTCAACAACTCAGGGAGCAGGGGGCTGGGACCTGCTTAACGAAGCACTCTGGCTGTCCCTTGGTGGAAGGGGTGTACTGTGCTGAGGAGAAAACTAGTGTCTGGGCTGCTCGAATTCCTCAAAGCTAGCAACAGGAAAGACTAAGTCTGGGAGATCAACCCACCTTTTCCCCTAGGGGCTCAGGCCCTGGGAGATCAGAGTTCTGTTCCTAAGTCCCTGGTTGGTGTTGCTGAAGTTCCTGCAGGGAGGCCCTGCCCACTGAGGAGGGATGGGTCAGGGTCTGGCCTAAAGAGGCAGTCTGGACACCAGCTGCCACAGTTGGTGGTGAATACCTCTTGGGTGCAAGCCATCCCCTTTTCCCAGCACCAGCGGGGAACAATGATGACCTGGAGCTGTAGTAATGGATGCTGCCATTCTCCACCAGGAGTTCAGCATTTTAGGCAGCTGGCAGTGACAGTGATGGCTGCCATCTCTCCCCTGGGGAGCTCAGTTTTCTTAGGCAGCAGGTAGCTGCAGTGATGGCTGCCACCCTCTCTCAGGGAGCTCAGATGACTCAGGCAGCAGGCAACCACAGTGATGATGGCTGCCCCTCCCCCTGGGAACTTGGTAGTCTTAGGCAGACTCTCAGCTGAGTGGCTGCTGAGAATCTGACCAGCTCTATGGTTGGGACCCAAGGTACTGGTAGTGTAGGCTCACAAGTGGGATCTCCTAATCCATGGGTTGCACAGATTTGTGGAAAAAGCATGGTTTCCAAGTCTGGGTAGCACAATCACTCACCACCTCCCTTGGTTAAGAGTGGGGGCTCCCCTTGCCCTTTGTGGCTCTCAGGTGGACTGACATACCACCCTGCTTTTCTTTTCCTTCTGTGGGTCACATCAACCACCTCGTCAGTCCTGATGATAGAACCTGGATACCTTGGTTACCAGTGCAGGATTTGCATGCTGTTTTCATTCTTTTCAGTGAGAGCCTTTGACTACAGCTGCTTCTAGTCAGTTATCTTGGCCCTGCCCTCCTGCATGTATATATTCTTATGCATGCTTATGTATAAGTGAAATGAACAACAGCCATGATACAAGGGATGGAATAATTGGGATGATTTTGTCATTATAAGGTACTCACACGACCCATGAAGTGGCACAGTATTTTTGAAAGTGTACTTGAATTAGTTGTCAGTATTGTAAGTTCTAAGTTAACCACTCAAAAAAGTAAACAACTGTTATACTTAGAAAGAGGAGAAAATAGAATAAAACGCTAAATTAAAACCACAAAAAGCAGAAAAAGAGTGAAAGACAAACATAGGAACAAAGAACAAGGGTAACAAATAGAAAATAGTAAGAAATTGGGTGATATTAATCCACTAATATCAGTAATAAGTCAATGGTTTAAATGGACCAGTTAAAAGAGATTGTTACACTGGATCAAAAAACAAGACCCAACTATATATTGTCTACAAAAAAAACCCACTTTAAATATACAGATGCATATAGATTAAAAGTAAATAGATGGAGAAAGATATAACATACTAACACTAATCAAGAGAACAGAGGTAGCTATACTAATTTCAGACAGAGCAAAATTCACAGAAAGGAAAGTTGTCAAGTGAAAAGAAGGGCATTGCATAATGATTAAAGAATCAATTTTCTAATAAGACCTAACAATCTTTAATGTATGCACCTAACAACAGGTTGTCAAAATACGTAAGGCACAAACTGATAGAATGATAAGGAGAAACAGATGAATCCACCATTATAGTTGGAGACATCAACCCACTTCTATTAAAAATGAACAGATCCAGCAGGCAGAAAATCAGTAAGGACATAGTTGAACAACATTATCAATCAACTGGACATAATCTGCATCTATAGACTGCTTCAATCAACAATAACAGAATATGCATTCTTCTCGAAGTCACATGGAACCTTTACCAAGACAGACCACATTCTGGGTTATAAAACATATCTTAACAAATGTCAAAGAATAGAAATCATTGTCTGCTCTCAGGCCACAATGGAATTGAACTAGAAAGATAGCTGGAAAATCCCTAAATATTTGGGTATTAAACCACACACTTCTAAATAAAACACAGATGGAAGAAGAAACCTTAAGAAAAATTTTGAAATATTTTGAACTATACTAAAATAAAAAAAAAAAAATCAAAATTTGTGGGATATAGCTAAAGCAGTGCTTAGAGGGAAATTCATACCCAAATTTATACATTAGAAAAGAAAAAAGATGTGAAATAAACCATCTAATATTCCATCCTTAGAAAACAGGAAAAAAAAGAGAAAATTAAATCCAAGTAAGTGAAAGAAAAAATAATAAAAGAGCAGAAATCAATGAATATGCAAACAGGAAATTAATGAAGAAAATTAATAAAACCAGAAGCTGGCTCATTAAAAAGATCAATAAAATTGTTAGGTCTCTGGTCAGGCTATGTAAGAAAAATAGAGAGAGAGAAAACAAATATTGCCAATGTTAGAATGAAAGGGAAGACATCACTATAGTTCCTATGGACATTGAATGGATAATAAAGCAACACTATGAACATCTCTACGCTCACAAATTTAATAACCTAGATGAAATGGGCCAATTCTCTGAAAGACATCTGCCAAAACTCACATGAGAACAAATAGACAATATGAATAGGCCTGTACCGATTAAATGAATACAATCAGTAATTAATAATGTCCCCAAACAGAAAGTATAAGACCCAGTACTGTCTTTGTTCACACATGGCATAGTCATTTATGTAGAAAATCTGAACTAACTGACAAAAAACTCCTGGAACTAATAATCAATTATAGCAAGGTTGTAGAAAATAAGGGCAAAATAAAAAGTTCATCACTTTCCTATATGCCAGCAATGAACAAGTGACATTTGATATTAAACACACAGTACCATTTATATTAGAATCTCCCAAATTAAATACTTAGGCATAAATCTAACAAATCACATACAAGATCTATGTAAGGAAAACTACAAACATCTGATAAAAGCAACCAAAGAATAACTAAATAAATGGAGATATATTCCATGCTCATTGATAGGAAGACAATATTATCAAGATATCAGTTATTTCCAAGTTGATCTACAGATTCAGTGTAATCCCACTCAAAATCCCAGCCAAGGGGGTGGATCCATGATGGCTGATTAGACACAACGATGGTCTGTGGCATGCATGGAGAGGAATGTAAAGGAGCGAATGAATTCAGCACCTTCAAATGAGATATCCAGGTTCTTACATTGGGACTGACTGGAAGAACATCTCAATCCACAGAGAACTAAGAAAAGTGGGCAGGACCAAAGGAACCCCCACCCCCAGCCAAGGGAAGCGGTGAGTGATTGTGTGAGCCTGCTGGGAAACCAAGCTTCTCCCACAGATCTTTGCAACCCACAAAACAGGAGATCCCCTAGTGAATCCACACCACCAGGGTCTTGGGTCTGATACACAGAGTTGTGTGAAGTCTCAGCAGAGCAGCTGCTCACACACTCACAGAGACCCAATAGTTTTACATAGTCCAGCCCTGCGATCCTTGGCAAAGTGGGAAATCCATCTGTACATATCCCCAGGAAGAGGGCTGAATCCAGGGAGCCAGGTAACTTTGTTCTGTGGGCCCCACTTCTATGGTACCTCACAAGTTAAGACCCACTGGCTTGGATTCCAGCCAGCCAATGGCAGTGGGTTGGAGTCTGCCTGAGACAGGTCCAAGTTCCCTGGAGGAGGGGTGGCCACCATCTCTGTGGTTTGGTAGACTCAGCCACTCCATTCTGCCAATCATGGAGAATACAGATGGTTCAGATGAAAACAGATCCCCCACAATGCAGCACAGCTGCCTTGCCAGATTGTGACCAGACTGTCTCTTTAAGTGAGACCCTGATTCATCCCTCCTCACTGGGTGAGACCTCCCTGTGTGGCTTTGGCCACTCCAGCAAGGGTTCTACTGACAAAGCGATCTCTCCCTGAGACGGAGCTCCTGGGGAGAGGGGTGGCTGTCATCTCTGCGGTTCAGTTGACTCAGTCACTCCAGCCTGCCAGGTTTGGAGAATAGAGGTGGCCTAGATGAGGAAGGGACCCTCCCACCCCTAACACAACACACCTGCTCTACCAAAAAACAGCCAGACTGCTTCTTTGGTTGGGTCCCTGGTTCCATTACTCCTGACGGTGTGAGACCACCCAGTGTGAGACCACTTCCTACAGGTAGGGCAGGCTGGCAATGGGTCACTACTTACCTGGGACCAAGTTTCCAGAGGAAGAAGCTGACTGCCATCTTTGCTGTCTCACATCCTTTGCTGGAGATACCTCCAGGTATGGGAGAAACCAAGTCGACTGAAGTCTGGAGCGAACCCCCAGCAAATTGAAGTAGCTCTAAGGTAGAGTGGCCTGCCTGTTTTAAAAACAAAAACAAAAACAAAAACAAAAAAACCGAACAAACAGAAAACAACAACAACATCAACAAAAAGATCCCACAAAAACCCCAAAGGTCAGTAATCACAAAGATACAACGTAGATAAGCCCACAAAGATGAGAAAGAATCGATGTAAAAACACTGAAAACTCAAAAAGCTAGAATGCCTTCTCTCCCTCAAATGACTGTAACACCTCTCCAGCAAAGGCACAAAACTGGGCTGAGGCTGAGATGGTTGACTTGACAGAAGTAGGCTTCAGAAGGTGGGTAATAATGAACTCCGTGGAACTAAAGGAGAATGTTGTAACTCAATGCAAAATCCTAGACAGTCATTTTGTGGATATAAATAAACTTTCTAAAGTTTAAATGAAGAGGCAAAGCCCAGAATAGCCAACACAGTATTGGAGAAGAATAAAGTTGAAGGACTAACACTACCTGACATCAAGACTCACTATAAAGCCACTGTAAACCGAACAGTGTGGTATTGGCAAAAGGATGGACAAAGAGATCAAGGAAACAGAATAGAGAGTACAGAAATAGACCTACATAAATACCATCAACTGATCTTTGACAATGGGAGCAAGGGAGGCAATGGAATACTACGGAGAAAATTCTTTTCAACAAATGGTGCTGAAACAACTGAACACCCACATTGCAAAAACAAAACAACAATAACAAAATGAAACTAGACACAGACCTTAAATCTTTCACAAAATGTAACTGAAATTGGATCATAGATCTAAAAGTAAAAAACAAAAACATTTAAAACCCCTGGAAGATAAGAGAAAATCTAGATGATTAAGGGTTTGGCAATGCCTTTTTAGATGCCATCCCAAAGGCACGATCCAAGAAAGAAAGAAGTGACAAACTGGACTTCATTAGAATTAAAATATTCTGCCTCACAAAAAACACTGTCAGGAGAATAAGAAGAAAAGCCACACACTGGAAGAAAATATTTGCAAAGGACATATCTGATAAAAGATTGTTATCCAAAATATACAAAGAAATTTTAAAACAATAAGAAAACTAACAACCCAGTTTATAAATTGACCAAAACTCTAGACTAACACTTCACCCAAGAATATACACAGATGGAAAATTCTCATATGAAAAGATGTTCTATATCATATGTCAGCAGGGAAGTAAATAGCAATGAGATACTACACACATATTAGAATGGCCAAAATCCAGAGCACTGATGGTACCAAATACTGGAGAGGATGTAACACAAAGCCTCATTTAAAGCTGGTGGGAATGCAAAATGGTACAGCCACTTCAAAAGACAGCTTGATGACTTTCTATAAAACCAAACATTCTCTCACCATACAATCCAACAGTCATACTCCTTGGTATTTAATCAAAGGAGTTAAAAACTTATGTCCACACAAAACCTGCACAAGGATGTTTTTAAGCAGCTTTATTAGTAATTGCCAAAAGTTGGAAACAACCGAGATGTCCTTCAGTAGGTTAATAAATTGGAACATCTAGACAATGGAGTATTACTCAGCTTTAGAAAAATTGAGCTTTGAAGTCATGAAAACACATGGGGGAGACTTAAGTGCATATTCCTAAGTGAAAGAAGCCAGCTGAAAGCACTACACTCAGTAGGATTCTAACTACATGACATTGAAAAGAAAACTATGGAGCTAGTAATCAGTGGTTGCCAGGGTTTAAGGGATATGGATGAATATTTGGAGTACACAATTTCAGGGCACTGAAACTACTGCACCATGCCAAAAGTGAACCCTAATGTAAAAAACTATGATCTTTGAGTAATGATGATGTGTCAATACAGTTTCATCAACTGTGACAAATTTACTACTCAAGAGGCTGGGATGGGGAGTGATGTTGATAACCAGGGAGGCTATGCATGTGTTGGTGTGTCCAGAATTGGTGGGTTCTTGGTCTCGCTGACTTCAGTAATGAAGCCGTGGACCCTCCCAGTGAGTGTTACAGTTCTTAAAGATGGTGTGTCGGACTTTGTTCCTTCAAATGTTCAGATACCTCTGGAGCTTCTTCCTTCTAGTGGGTTCATGGTCTCACTGCCAGGAGTGAAGCTGCAGACCTTCAGGGTGAGTGTTAACAGCTCATAAAGGCAGCATGGGCCCAAACAGTGAGCAGCAACAATATCTATTGTAAATAGCAAAAGAATCTAGCTTCCACACAGTCCAAGGGGACTAGAGCTCACTGTGCGTGATAGCTCCTGCAGTCTGCTTTTATTCCCTTATCTGGCCCCACCCACATCCTGCTGATTGGTCCATCATACAGAGAGAGGACTGGTCTATTTTACAGAAAACTGATTGGTCTATTTTACAGAGAGATTATTGGTCCATTTTACAGAGAGCTGATTGGACTGTTTTGACAGAGTGCTGATTGGTGTGTTTACAATCCCTGAGCTAGGCACAGAGTGCTGATTGGTGCATTTACAATCCTCTAGCTAGACCTAAAAGTTCTCCAAGTCCCCACTAGATTAGCTAGACACAGAGCACTGATTGATGCCCTTACAAACCTTGAGCCAGACACAGAGTGCTGATTGGTGTATTTACAATCCCTTAGCTAGACATAAAAGTTCTCCAAGTCCCCACTAGACTCAGGAGCCTAGTTGACTTCACCTAGTGGATCCCGTGCCAGGGCCCTGCAGAGCTGCCTGCCAGTCACCTGCGGTGCACCACACTCCTCATGCCCTGGGCGGTTGATGGAACTGGGCACCAGTGGAGCAGGGCGGTGCTGGGGAAGCTCGGATCACGTGGAAGCCCCCGTTGATGGGGGAGGTTCAGGCTTGGTGGGCTGTAGGTCCTGAGCCCTGCCCTGCAGGGAGGCAGCTAAGGCCCTGCAAGAACTGCAGTGCAGCACCCGCCAGCGGCACTGCTGGGGAACCCAGCGCATCCTTTGCAGC
The DNA here is from genome assembly GCF_037993035.2 of Macaca fascicularis. Lineage (NCBI taxonomy): Eukaryota > Metazoa > Chordata > Mammalia > Primates > Cercopithecidae > Macaca > Macaca fascicularis. The sequence continues at coordinate 66,658,919 of NC_088385.1, read as the reverse complement.
TGCTGGCCCCGGTGCTAAGCCCCTCACTTCCTGGGGCCCAGTGAGGCTGGCTGGTGCTCGCAGGGCGGGGCTGTGGAGCCCATGCCCACCGGGATCTTGCACTGGCCAGCAAGAGCCAGGCACAGCCCGGGTTCTGCCCATGCCTCTCCCCCTACACTTCCCGGCAAACAGAGGGAGCCAGCTCCCCCCTCGGCTAGCCCAGAGAGGGGCTCCCACAGTGCAGTGGCAGGCTGAAGGGCTCCTCAAGTGCCACCAAAGTGGACGCAGAGGCTGAGGAGGGACCAGAGTGAGGGCTGCTGGCACACTGTCACCTCTCATTGGGGCAAGGGGTATATGGAAAATCCCTGGACTTTCAATTTTGCTGTAAACATAAACTTGCTCTAAAAAAATGGTCTATTTTTACAAAAAGTCCAGAGAATAAGAATAGGCTGGGAAGGGGTTTGAGGGGAACTTCTGTGATGCCAGTAATGTTCTCCTTTTGAACTGTGTTAGTTTATTCTGTATAAATCTATTAAAATGTATACTCATGAAAAACAACAGTAAAAATTCATTTCAACCCTTAGGAATTCATTGTATTTTGGGCCGTGTCTGACTTCTGTTGACATTATCAATTATGTACATTCAGGCAAAATAAATGCCCTTATTTTGGTCTGGTGTGGGAAATTATGTGTTGATTAGCATTGAGTAACAGCATTTAATGGAAACTTAAGAATATATAGTATATATTTCATTTCAAAAGTTTAACATGAACGTTTTTAATTTTAATTTAATAAGCAATACAGGTTTTTTCTTACATATTATAGAAATATATATGCATGTACTTTCCGAGAAACAGCACAGACCTGCAATAAAAATTAGTGATAAGAAATAACTAGAATATAGTAGGAATAGAGTACAGAGGAACATGGACAGGGTTAAACTGCATAATTCAGACAAAAGAGATATTCTGATTTTATTGCATCCTTCCCACCAAACTTTCTGTCCAAAAAGAATAAATAAAGCTTAGCAGATAGAAGCACTTATGATCAAGGTAAATGTTGAAAAATAAGTAGCACCTTTGGTCATCAGAATGATTGTCGACATTTCCAGGAAGCTAAAATAGAGCATTTCTGATTTTGAAAAGAAAATAAAACTAATTAATTTGTATCATAAAGTTTAGCTGTTGCATATTTCAGTATTTGCATAGAATGTTTGACTGACAATGTAAAAAGGATTCAAAACAGAGTTTCAATTTTAAATAAAGAAAATGCTACAGGTGTTTTGTTTTCTATGTCTTACTTTTAAAATTAGCCAGAGAATTTCTTGAATATACACTCAGCCTGCATCATAGAATACTGTAGTAGCATTTTAATAATCAGTATCTATCAAATCATTTCAATAAAGGAATACTCTACGCCTGGCACTTTGCTAGATATTAAAGTTGTCATTATAACTAAAATAACATCCTTGTCCACAAGGAGCTCACAGTCCAGTAAAAAAGAGATGAATTTGAAAATATATTTGAGGCCGGGTGCAGTGGCTCACGCCTGTAATCCCAGCACTTTGGGAGGCCGAGGCAGGAGGATCATGAGGTCAGGAGGTCGAGACCATCCTGGCTAACATGGTGAAACCCTGTCTCTATTAAAAATACAAAAAAATTAGCTGGGCATGGTGGCGGGCACCTGTAGTCCCAGCTACTCAGGAGGCTGAGGCAGGAGAATGGCGTGAACCTGGGAGGCGGAGCTTGCAGTGAGCAGAGATCACACCACTGCACGCCAGCCTGGGCGACAGAGCAAGACTCAGTCTCAAAAAAAAAAAAAAAAAAAGAAAAGAAAAGAAAATACATTTGAAACTGTAGGCAAAATATGTACCCCCACAGAGAAATTCAACATTTGGTTTCAAATTTGTTATGCAGTGAAAATTACAAACTACAACAGAGATTTCTCTAAAACATTATGTTCATGTAACACCGTAGTATACCTGAAAGGCAAGAACTTAAATAAGTGTGCCGAAAAACAAAGTAGGAATAATTGAACAAAATATACTTTAAAAATGATCAACAACATAATATATTCCTGATTTAAATAAATCTAAGTTATTTTATTTAGTTTAAACAAAATACGTATCCATATGAAAATGCCAGTTCTTTCATTTTTGGTTAATTCCTTTACACATATTATTTGCTAAGTTCAGAACTGCTATATATACAAAAATTTCAAAAATAAGTATCCCAAGATCGCATAACAATCACTTTAAGTACATTCATGTGTAAGAAGGCAAAAAAAGAAGGTTCTATCTTATATTTTAAAACTTTGACAGGTATTTAAATGTATTATTTATATTTCATTAATTTTCTTTAAAAATGAAATAATACAGCCATGATTTAGGTCATGTAAAAACAACTGTTTGGATCATCTTAGGTGTCAAGCAAAACTATCCTCTTTAATTCACTATCATAGTAACCATAGTTGATAGACCATGTGGCAATATGATCATTTGTTCAGTGGTCATCAAGATATCTATAGAATAAACAAGACAATTACATTTTATTTTTTTCACTTAAAAATCACAAAAATACAGCCTAAAATATAATTTATACTTTAAAAATAATTCTAAAGATTAACCCCTAAATCTAATCCCTTAAAAAATTCTTGCAAAAGTTAGCTGGATATGTCTGTTGCCAAGGAATGTCTTACTTATTAGCAACAAGTTACTATGTATAACTTTTATTCCAACAATCTTATTTTAAATATTTGTTTCAATACTGAGATGAGTAAAACATATTTGTTCAAAGAATATAAGTAGTAAGTAAAATGATTTCAAAAATCTATCAAAAAAGTAGAATTATTCATTCTAGGAAATAATTAACATACTGGTTTAAAATATCTGGGAGAACTTTTACATAAAAAGCTTCAAATTTAGTCAGTTTTAGCAAACACTTGAAAAGACCTTGCTCTTTCTTCTGCAATATAGGGAATTACTATATCTGACTTATATTTGATTAAGTTACAATCTCATTTTTGTTGTCACTACAAAGAAGGATCCTTATATTAGTAAATGCACTCACTGTAATTACTGAGGCCGCCTCCTGTCAGAATGACAATGCTATTTTAGCATACGGGTGTCAGTTTGGCTGAATCTAACCAAATACATCATTTACTACAGATGTTTTTAGGGCCCACCCAATTCATAAAAGATTTTACTGTGATACATGAGTTTACCCAAATTTTTATTAAAGTGTGTTTTTAGGGTAGATCTTGATGAACTATCTTGATGAACTAGGCAAACAAATACTGAATGCAGATTACTCTTTTTACAGTTTTACCAGGAAAATTAATAGCAACCCCTTCACCATGGATCTTTAATTTAGGTGTGATTTTTGTTTGTTCTCTGCAAGGGAATAAAGAAGAAAATCTAGAAAGACTATATCTATCTAGATAAGACATAGAGGTAGATGGAATTTCTAACATAAAAGAAGCTCTAGTTACACTATTGCCAGACAGCTGTTGTGGATTTTAGTGTTATTAGGTGAAAAAAAAAAATCACCAAAATAAGAAATTTGAGATAGACCTTATTCTAATAATTTCATTAACACATCTTCAGGTTCTTAGATCAAGAAATACTGTAGAAGTGTTCTCCTCAAGACTATGCTACAGCAATAATTTCTTGCATACAATTAAAGAATTTAATAAACTTGTAGTGTGTGTTCTGCGCTCTGGCGTTCTACTTTAGAAAACAAATGAGCACTGCTTCTAAAATAAAAATGAACAAACTGAAAAAGGAATTAATGAGATATTGACATGTTTTCTATTAATACAATATTGGTATGTTTAAATGATTTTGATATTGCTATAACAACATATATTGTGCAAAATAATTAATCTCACTAAATATTATTTCTGATTTGCCAAGAATTATCTGCCATGGCAATCAGGAAATAGTCTTCAAAGTAAGTTTGCAAACATGATTTTGTAAACCATGATTGGAAAAATATATTCATTTGGGATATAAACTATCAAGTAGGGTTTTCATATGTATTTCTAGGAAAATATTTTATTCACTCTATAAAAGTCATCATTATGACCTTATGGCTTCTGTAGTTCAATAGAGAAAAAAGTGTGTTAGAAGTTAAAAGACCTGAATTCTATCCTCAACCCTGCATTTACTCAGAGTATTGGTATAGGTTTAGGCAAAATCCTTAATCCAGTCTAGTTTTATACGGTAAAAATGTGGATACCTAACAAAACTGAGGGTTGAGAGGATGAAATGAATTCATTAAATATATATTCTGAGACATAAATATATCAAAACAAATAAAAATACAATTAGATCTAATGCTTAGAAATAAATATTTTAATTCATATGTGCTATTTCACTAAATCTAGAAATATTAATGCTTTAGTTAGAATTAGAAAGTTGATGGTAGAAAAATAAAATCTATTGTACCACTGAAAAGCTTGTCAGAAATATGTACTCTTGAGATTCATAGGATGATAAAAAAAATGTGTACTCTAACAAGCAAGCTATATAAACTGAATCTAACTCAAAAAACTTATTTTAGATGCATATAAAAACTGAAAAAACAGAATTAAAGACTTAGTCAAAATAATGTTTTAAAATTTCCATCCTAAATTTATGGGAGATAAAACGCCATTCTTTTGTTTTTCTGAATAGAGGAGGTTTTTATCAACTTATTCTATTTTAATAAAATGTTTAGTATCAGTGTTTTCACACAGAGATTCTCTAGTTTATTTTGCCACATTTAAATTAAAAACAAAGAAACAAAATTCCTGTTTGATCATGTGAAAAATATTTGCTCAAATGTGAATACATTTATGGTCATTAAGTAATTGCCTACTGATATATCCCTGAATATTGCTCACCTTATTAACAAGTATATACAAAGACTGAAAAACATGTAGATCATGCAAACAAGTGTAAGTGTAAATAAATACACCAAAGAAAAAAAATCCATACTAAACATGTCCATAGTTAAATAAAAATGTTAAACAAGTTTTACCTAGATATTATAAAAACATAGAAAGTAAAACATTAAAAAAATAATTATATAAAGAAAAGGAGGGGGGGATGATGAGGAAGCAGGAGATTGGGATGGGAGATGTAATTTGATCTAAATTCCCATATGCACCTGTAATATCAAAAATTCATTTTGCAATATTAATTTTGCTCTTAAGGTAGAGACTTTTAAAATGACCATTCTCAATACTACAGCAATTCTTTCATGATTTGGACATAAATGAATTAAAGTGAAGAAAAATCAGTAGATAAGACTAAAATAAACCAGATTGTAGCACCCTGTAAAGAGCTAAAATCTCCAGTGTACAAACAACTGATAGGAAAGAAGAGAAAATCAGAACCATAATAAAATGACAAGCTCAGAAAATCACTCATTTTTAATTGCATCAACAAAGATAATTTATAATTTTGATTATGCAAGCATTATAATTACTGATAATTGGGTCTCTCAGCTTTTAAGTGCCTTCTCAAACATGAGCTCTGCATATGGTTGTGCAGAAATCAAAATTTTAAAGAGAGATGAGTCAAGTTTGTAATATTAGTCTTATATTCTCAATACTTTAGATGCTGATTGGTGCTCTGAATGGTTGTGGTTAGAAATCTTGTTGGTATGATGTATCAGTGATGTCACTGCATTGATGGAGACTACAGAATAATATGTAATGGTGCAATGTGGTGATGGTAAGCTTTGTTACTCAATGTTGTCAGGCACTTCAAGAAAATTAAAAACATTCATGATAGTGCCAGTTTTTCAAGACTCTAAAATTATGTTCAATTATATGTGTATGTAATTATAAACGTGCATCACAGTTGACTTTGAAAAGAATGCAGCGCCTTGCAAGTGCACTATTTGAATAGAGGTAAGGAGAACTACAGTCTAAGGACTGCAAAAGTCTAGATGGAGAAGACAAAAGCAATGACACTTGTTTTCTCTATAGAACAAACAAAGAGACAAATGACAACAAAGATGTTCAGAGAAACTTGCAAAATAATCTAGAGTGTAGGGTAAGTTGTATTAAATGATGAAAATTAATATGTAACTGTATAGGTAAACCAAATCATTTGTATCTTACAGTCTTTTTTTTTTGGTAGCTAGGGATATTATAAATGGGATAATCACTAACATTCTAAATATAATGTTTTCTAGTAAGTACATTTTCCCTTTTTCTTTTTTTTTTTTTTAAACAGAGACAAGAGTCTCACTCTGTTGCCTAAGCTGGAGTGCAAGTGGGACCATTATAGCTCCCTGAAGCCTCAACCTCCTGGGCTCAAATGACCCTTTCACCTCAGCCTCCCGAGTAGCTGGGACTATAGGTGCACACCACCACATCCAGCTTATTATTGTACTTTTGGAATCATGATATGTAGCAACCAATCTGGGAATTATTTATTCATAAAAGATAACATTTTCCTGATAACTCCAACCTCAGAAAAAAATGTATTATGCCTGACTCAAATATGTTATTATTTTTATGAAAAAAGAGTCATATTAAAGCAATTATGTCTATACATAATAATTATCATTATTTGAGATAATTTGCACTGGGGAGAAAAGCAGGCAATTAGAAATTACATATTCAAGGCTGGGTGTGGTGGCTCACACCTGTAATCCCAGCACTTTGGGAGGCAGAGGCAAGCGAATCACCTGAGGTCGGAGTTCGAGACCAGCCTGACCAACATGGAGAAACCCTGTCTCTACTATAAAAAACAAAACAAAAAAACCCCCACAAAATTAGCCAGGCATGGTGGCACATGCCTGTAATTCCAGCTACTCGGGAGGCTGAGGCAGGAGAATTGCTTGAACCCAGGAGGCAGAGGTTGCGGTGAGCTGAGATCGTGCCACTGCACTCCAGCCTGGGTGACGAGAACGAGACTCCATGTCAGAAAAAAAGAAAAAAAAAAAAAAAAGAAAAAAGAAATTGCATATTCAGGTTCTAGCAAATGCAGTTCTCTAATAAACACTAAATAAATCATAATACAAGTTACAGTTAAACCTAATTGTATTACTATATAGGATGTACCATTTTTGTACCTATATTTTATCTTCCTTTGCTTCTCTGGCCTCTATCGGTAGGCAGCATGGTAGTGAACACTCTAGGGGATCTTTCTGGTTTTAGGTAAACCTGAGTTTTAAATTTGGTTCATATCACCTTTTAACTTCGGGCAGTTTGCTGGGCTTCTTTGTTTTTGGTTTTCATTCATCTGTCATGTCAAGCTGGTAATAATTCTGCCATGATTTTGGTTTGAATATTGAAAGGCATTACATAAGCAAAATTCATCTCATAAATATTAGTTCCCTTTCCACTATGTATCTAATCTCCCTATTAAGCCTAAAAATAATACTTTTTTATTTTGTTTTATTAAGTCTTCAACATTCTACTTATAAAAGGGATTTTTTAAAGGTGTTTTAGATAAAAAATAAGTTTCAACTAACTGATCACGAATATCTCTTCATATTTATATCATCTACATAAAAACTTACATTTATATCAGATATCTTTTAGTCTTTTCTATATTCTTGATTGTCATGTTGTACAGCCAGAAAAAAATGAGTAAAAATTATCTAGATTTTTTAAAGTGCACATTCCAACATAACAAATCTAATTATTTTACCTATTTCTTAGTATTAGGCTGAGGCCAATAAGTCCATGAGCTAAGGTGTTGAAATTTGGTACCAAAAAAGTGATATTTATGAGTCATGTAGATTTATACTGAGAAAACACCATGTCTTCCAATGTGAAATACACTAAAACCTGATCTGTTGTCTCCTAAGGTATGCTAGGTGAATGCAAAAAATGATTAGGAAAGGAGGTGAGGATAGGTCAGGAAAAGTGCAAACTCAATGTTCTATTCATAAATTAGTGATGGCCTATTTAAGTAGTGAAAAATATGGGGGGCTCCATTAACACGAATGAAAAAATTCTTAAAGTAGCCATGAATTATTTTGATACCTTAATTAATGACACCCTTCCTTCTGTACAATTTCATAATGGGGGAATACAGATTAGTGGGGATTGTAGTGGTATACACTGACTTTGCTTCATGATATCTCAAATGTTTAAAACCTATTGTTCCCCAGAGGAAGAAATATGTTCAGCATTAATTGTTGCAGAGGCGGAAGCCAAATATATCTCCTCTTCCATTTATGTGACTAATAATGAAAATCCTAGGTTGATACTCTTTTCTCAATCTTGAAAAGATTCTGCTAAAGCAGCAAATCTTCAAACAAGTTCAAGAGGGTGGGGAGCGTGAACAAGTAGAATAATTTATATTACCCTGGAACAATTCTGAATCCTGTAGGTATGTATGTCACTGTTTCATGTGTGTTCTGGTTTAACTGTCAATATTTATGCATGGCAGTTAACATGTGTGCATATTTGTAACTCTGTGCAGTGCTACTGCCAGGTGTGACTGTACAAATCATGTGCGTTGAATGTGCAATTTTTACTTTCTTTTCTAAAAATTTAATACAATCAGCGTTAGAAATAACGAATGAAGGCTGGGCGCGGTGGCTCAAGCCTGTAATCCCAGCACTTTGGGAGGCCAAGACGGGCGGATCACGAGGTCAGGAGATCGAGACCATCTTGGCTAACATGGTGAAACCCCGTCTCTACTAAAAAAATACAAAAAATTAGCCGGGCGAGGTGGCGGGCGCCTGTAGTCCCAGCTACTCGGGAGGCTGAGGCAAGAGAATGGTGTGAACCCGGGAGGCGGAGCTTGCAGTGAGCTGAGATCCGGCCACTGCACTTCAGCCTGGGAAACAGAGCGAGACTCTGTCTCAAAAAAAAAAAAAAAAAAAAAAAAAAGAAAGAACGAATGAAGATAACCAAAGAGCAGCCAGACAAATGTGAATTGGTTTTGACGTAATGAGAAACTGATCAGTAAGTAAATAAACCTCCCTGGAGAAGGCCACTGAAATGCACCCAGCAGAACGTCTCTACTAGAAGGTAATAAAAAATATATAATATAGCCTTTGACCTAAAACCTCATGATTATTACTTTGTCATTTATTTCCCCCTGGAACATGATATTCATATTAGTTTAATGTACCTTTTCAGAGAATTCAAGACACTTTTTGGGAAATAGAATTTTTTGTGTGTGTTTGGAAATTTATGATTGGAGAGTTACTACACAATTTAGGGGTTACACCTCTTGAGAAATCCGAGTTGAATAAAAAAGAACTAAAAATATAAACATAGCTAATTCAAGAATCAAGATTGGGTGAAACTAAATTAAAAACAGCCGTAAAGTCCCACATTTTTTCCTAATTTATTTACCTATGATATTGGCACATCTTGTTTTACTTAACATTTGAAAAATACAAGTATCTCTTCATATGCAAAAGAGCAAATGTTAAATGAAAAACTGAATTGTATATAGCTTCCTAAATATGAGCCACATGCTTAAGCAGTGAATTAACTTTATGAATCAAATCTTTAATGTTAACTATTACAAAAGCCTGGTATCCAGGTGCAATCTTACCAGAAAAAAAATAGCACCTGCCTTTATTACAATAAAAAAAATGAATGTCTAATTTGCTTTGACATCTTAGGAGTGACATGACATTGCTTTAATAGTCAAGCACTAAATACTTTTTAAATTAATCATAATGTTAAACTTCAGATTTATAGATGCAAATATATTTATAGCTTTAGTCGTACTGTACAATTTCTTTCTTGTTTAAAAGTACTTTCTCAGTCAAAATGGTATTTATAGTTTAAAAAGAATATGCCTCTGTATTCAGGAGTGATTCAGGTTCCCAGATGTTTTCACATAGTTACGAAAATGGGAAAGTGCTGAATTAACCTGGGCTGCAATATTTCAAGCTTTTTGCTATCAGGTTATAAACTATACATACAATTGCAAGTCACACAGTGCCTCTCTTTCTAGAAGGCTTTTTACGTTTCCTGGCTTAGTTATGTCCAAAGGCAGCAGGAAGTACTGCCATTCTTATCCTAGGAGACATTTCCAGTGGCTGAGCACAAGGCCTGTTTGTGGTTTGCTTTTACTCTTGCATTTTGTGGAAGGGAGGGAGCTGAGACAGCTTAGAGAGTTCATTAAAACCACCTCTCACCCTTAGTTGTAGTCAGATGAAGTATTCATAACACTAACCTCCAATTACTACTATGTGTTGGGAAAAATTAGAATTCGGTCTACTTACAATCCTGCCAACTAGGATTTTACTTTGATATTTCAGTATAACAGCGAATCTGGATTGAGTGCTGTTTAAAATTAAATCCCTGATTACTACTTTCTGGATTACGAACTAAAATCCTTGTAAAATCAATGGATGTGGTTCATTGTTAAGAGTCGTGCAGACTTTTACATGTTAGGTAAGAATTCTAAAAAGTATTTGAGGGTTTTATTGTCTAGCACCAGGTACTAAGGCCCCCTACTCAAAAAAAAAATCATGCTCATGGATTAATCAAGTCTAACAGTGCTCAGATTTAATGGTTTAACATTGATTTTCTTTTCTTTGTCAAATTTATATATGCAAATATTTTTATAGCAGTCAGATATATTTTTGAATAAGGATCACCCTCATTTTTACCCATGTGCTTATCTTTAAAACTAACATTGTAAAGTAGCACACAGACATATGTTTCTTTTGTCTTCATGGACTTTTTACCTTAAAAATAAATTATCGCTTTTTAATTTGTTTTTTATTCTCCAGATACTCTGTGTACATGTGGGTAAGCATGTGGGAGTATGTGTGTTTGTGTGTAAGAGGAGATAATTAATTGTCTCTCATCTCTATCTCATACATTAATATCAAGCAAAAAAATGAAATGTATTAAGGATCACTTTGTAGGATTAGGCATCCTCCTTCTACCTACTTAAACTAGGGGTTTGAAATTCAGAACTTTCCACATAACCAAGACCGAAAGTCACTGGGAGACTTTAAAATTAGTATTTTCACCACCACATCCAGAGTCAGGTATGGAAATAAACCTGTAGCATGGATTCTTTCTATGCATAATCTCAAAATTTACCCAAATAAGTTTTAAAACTAATTTAAAATTTGCCATTGAGGAAAATATCATCTCCATCCTTAATTGTGACTCCTAATTTCAGCTAAAATCTTTTCCAATACTTTAAAAAAACAAAATGAAAAACAAACTGCTAGGGAAAGCAATAAACACTGAAATCAGAGATGTGATTCTTGTTAAATATTAGTTTCTCTTTCTGAGGTTACACTCGGTGGATTTGAAACTTTGACATTAACATCTTCCGAATGTTTAGATTTGCTCAAGCGTTCCGATTCTCTGGTTGTCTTTCTTGCACTTTGCTCCCTCCTTTCCTTTGCAAGCAATCTATAGTTGATAGCATTGCCAATGAGCAGCCACACGCTTGCTGCTACCACAATAGCCCCACAGGCCATGTACATGTATTTATAATCTCCAGTTATATCCACCAATTTACCTAGAAGACAAAGAGCATCTTTTTAAGTTGGCATCATAAAACAGTCATATAATGATAAAAATTTCAAATAAATTATTCTTCAAAGTATATTCCTCTTATTTAAATTAATATCAAATAAGACTTTAAAAATAAAAAAATCTAGATTATGACTTCTATATATGCTTAGTAAAGGTATGCAGAGACACTCACAGTATTATATTACCAGTACATTAAATTTACTAAAAATTATTTCTCCCAGTAAGATATACAAACAAGACAAGTTAGGTATATATTTTTTGTGTGTATATATTAATACATACAAGAGTGAGGTATATTTTTATATCCATACATGTAAATACAGATATCTCTATTTACAGTACACATGTTAGGATTGCTTCACCTTTTCCATGCTTCCTTTTCTCTTCAACAGAGAAAAATTACTTTCTTTAGGAGAAACCCAAAGACTTTTACATGGTTCCTAACAGTGTCTAATATTTACTAAGTGTTTTCTCTATGCTCCATACTAGCCTAAGAATTTTATCTGTAATATCTCACTCTATCCTTACAAGGAGTACTGTGAAGTAATCTGGGCATGGTTACGTAGCTCGTTAGTGGTAGAATCTAGACTCTTAATTGAAGTCTGTCTGGACTTATTCTTAACTACTCTGCAGAATGGCTTCACCTAACCTGTTGGTTAAGTGTAACACTATTTGAGCTAATCCCAGTTTCTTACTTTATCTGAGTCTAAATTATTAAGGGCAAACTAATCAGTAAAAAACTACTTGTTCCATTTGATTATTGAGACCATTTAAAATTTAACCTGGTGCCATTTAATCTAGACGTTTACTGACTTTTAAAATTTTGTCAGCTTATATTTAGTTTTGTCTCTTGCTTATGCAGGCATCTAATTCTTAGTAATTATTAACAGCAAAATTTAGTGTATACAAATCTACATAAATTAGCATATGTATTCCAAGTGACTCTGATATACAACTTTCAAACCAGTCTGTTTAGTCAGAATCCATAACATTCTCCCTAGAATCTAGTCAGTGGCTCAACATTAACTTTGTCTACTTGCAATATATTACCTATTTGAACAAAATTTTCTGTTTTAATCAGGTAGATGGTAGAATGGTTTTAAGTAAGCATGATATATTCATAAACATAACAAAAATTGCATAATTTTAATTTTCCTTCCTAACTTGAGTCAAATATTTCTATTTCTACAATGATTGTTATACTTCTAAATATAAAAGCATTAGATCCATGGCCCATCAGAGTGAACACCACTTTGGGCTGCCACATCAGCATACTTTCTAAATGTTTTAAGAATTTTTTAGCGTCATCAAGAAACCAGATATGCTTTCCAGAACTAAAGCTTCAATTCTTTCTGAGAGGAGCAGTGAAAGTATAGTCTGAAAAAAACAAATATGAAATAGAAACCACACACTCCCTACTTTTCATTGCTATGCTGCAACTATGTCAGAAATAACAGCAATAATATTCAATCATTCAAAAATATTAACTCAGTGCCTACTATGGGCCAGGCAGTTCTAGCAATAATCAAATACTATAGAGGAGAAGTCAATCTAAAAGTCAAGACGAGTTGATGGGTGCAGCACACCAACATGGCACAAGTATACATATGTAACAAACCTGCACATTATGCACATGTACCCTAGAACTTAAAGTATAATAGAAAAAAAAAGTCAAGAAATATTAAGGGTAGCAGATGGCAGATATGGAATGAAAAAATGGATATACAATGGCTACAGTCTGAGAGTTTCAACAATAGGTCTAAAATCAATTACTGCCATTTGCTACCAGTGGCACACGGTTTGGCAATGTTAATGCAATAAGCATTCAAAAATATTGAAACTGTTTTTTAAAAATATTAATGCACATTATCTGCTCAGGTGGGAGTGGCCACATAAGATTCCTTTATTTTAATTCTTAGAGTCTATCCCCACAATGTATTTGGACTTGATTCTTTTTTCATCCCCTCATGCATGGTGACTTCTCTGTTAACACTAAGAATTGTGTGGATCATGAATAGGCTCTAAAACTCATTTGATCAAACTAATACTATATGAAAAGAAGGACCAGTCGTGCTTATCTTATGTAACAAAATCAACTGCCTGATAAATAATAAGACCTACTGGCTTTCACTCTTTATTGACAATTGTTTTGATGTCATGGTATATTTATATTGAGAGATATACCAACTACCATCAAAAAGTCAATGATGTCATTAAAATTAACAAATTAAACATGAATTTTTACACTTTCAGAATGGTTCCTTGATGTCATGTAGAAAACAGTTTAAAAACTGACTAAATAATGGAAAAATTTACATTTAGCCTGGCAGTGACTCTGACCATGAGAGAGCACGCCAAGAGTCTAAGTCAAGTATTAACCAAAACAATATACAGTGGTTGCTGGCAAAGGCTGGTGCACAAACAGAACGTAATATTTATAACATTTAAAGTCTAAGACGAAATGAAGTTTTAACTTCAAAATGCTCTTATACATGTCTTTAAACCAGAAGTTCAGAGGGCATAATTTATTCCTTAAAGCATTCACCACTGTAATTCAGAAGGAAACTATAAAATAACCACAAGCAATTCTAACAAAACTCTAATGCTTCTGTGATGACTATTTTATCTATTTCTCTCTCTCTCTTAAATATCAGACCAGCTTCTCAATTTGTGAGGGTACTCTTTGGTCATGCCCTAAACATGTACTGCATCTTTTTACTGAATAATTTAGCATAGACACTTTTATTGGCATTTTGAAAATATTTCAGATTTTAAAATCTGAAGGTAATCTTTCCAATTTATAAACATGGAACATAAGTGGCACCCAAAAAACCTCTGAATAAATTTTCAGTCCTCCCTGTCTTTCTCTATATGTAATACATACATGAATATATTCCTATCAGTGATATTATAAATGTATTTTCTCAGCATGTAACAAATTTCAAATTAATATATCTAATGTACTCTATTAAAAAATAGATTCTGACCTTTAGAGAGAATATTTTACATTTTTGGCTCATTTCAATATAAACAGTTAAGAAATTGTTCACCAATGATAAAGATAAAATAGCATTTTTTTTCTGATATATTTTTAAGAGACCAAAACAACTGAAGTAGATAAAAATCCTGAAGATTATGATGCTAATTATCAGTCTAACATAAGTTCTTAAGTTCATAGGTCCAGGTTCTGAAACAAATTTAGGTCTAAAATTGACTAATTATGAAATTTTTAAGTTTATAGTAAAACCTAAAATTAGCCTGCCCATATTCCTTCAGGCTATTAGTATTATAAAACACATTTAAAAATCTGTATATAGCCAGGCGCGGTGGCTCAAGCCTGTAATCCCAGCACTTTGGGAGGCCGAGGTGGGCAGATCACAAGGTCAGGAGATTGAGACCATCCTGGCTAACACGGTGAAACCCCATCTCTACTAAAAATACAAAAAAAAAAAAAAAAAAAATTAACTGGGCATGGTGGCGGACGCCTGTAGTCCCAGCTACTTGGGAGGGTGAGGCAGGAGAATGGCGGGAACCTGGAAGGCGGAGCTTGCAGTGAGCCCAGATCGCGCCACTGCACTCCAGCCCGGGCAACAGAGAGAGACTCCGTCTCGAGAAAAAAAAAAAAAAAATCTGTATATAAAGTCTCAGTTAATGGTTATTAATTTTATGCTTTATATTTTTCTTGATGAAAAATGTTCTTACCAGCAAGAGGAGGGCCAAGAAGAACTGGGCCACACTCCACAACTGTGACAAGTCCGACGGCACTGGAAAATCTTGGTGCACCCACGAGGTCCATGAGAGTTTCAAAGAGAACACTGCTAACACTCCCAAATCCAAGGCCAAAAAATATAGCATATAATACCAGGCTTGTGTAGTCCTGTGCCAGCGGGCACAAGAGATGACACACTCCATTGAACATGATTGCAAAACTGAAGAAGTACTGAATTCGAGGTCGAATATGTTTGGAGTTTGCAATTAATCCTACAGAAGGCCTAGCAAACATATCAACGAAAGCCATAATAGATAGCAGAAAAGCTGCCGAGTACTCATCAATTCCCTGGTCTTTAGCATATGGAGCCAAGAATATAATGGGGGCAAAAAAACCTAGGAACATAATGACATTTCCAGACAGATATATCAGAAATCCTCTATGCTTAAAAAGGGAGAAATCTAAATACTTATTAACTTTTTCCCAAGTTGATTTCTTCGGTTTGATTTTCTTCTGGCCTGAATCGTCTTCTGTTGTGACAGTCTTATTTTTAGACTTAGAAGTGGTTTGACTGGGTCCAAGGGGTCTCATGAGGGACCCAGCCACACAGGCATTCAAAAGTAGACTTCCCAAAATCAGGAAACTTCCTTTCCAGCCAAAAGTATTAAAAAGGTACTGATTGAAAGGAGCCAATGAACTTAAGAAAACAGGACTTCCTGCCATGGCCAATCCATTTGCCATGGGTCGCTTCCTATAGAAGTATTTGCCAATTATTGTTAAGGCGGGTTGCAGGTTGAAGGCTAAACCTAAACCTAAAAAGAACAAAACAAAAGTGGGGGAAAACACAAACACATTATGGCACTCACAAAAGAAATTACTCCTCAAAATTTACATTCAAGGGGGAAAGGCAGAATTAAAAATGCAATAAGAGAGAGTACATTTTGATTATTATAAATGTAATTGCACAAAAATAAAAAGGTTTTCATAATTGAACACTTGAAATGACAGTTTCATATTCCTTTAATTTTAAAGCACAAAAATAAAACTAAGAATTTCTACTGATGTATCAACAGTCATACAATAGGTTGAAACTAGGACAAAATTATTAGTTCTCAATTAAAATCATTTAATTACACAGATCCTTTCCTCTTGACATATACTTATATACACATATATGGAATAGATTTCTTCCTTGTGAGCAAGAGGGCAATATAAAGGTGTGAATACTTTCCTTTTGGCATTGAAGAATTATAA